>NW_010433131.1:45983-56649 GCF_000710305.1 Buceros rhinoceros silvestris
CCCCCACCAATAGGGCATTATAGTTTATAGCTGATCTGATTTCTTTTAAGGTAGAAGGCAACAATGGACCAGACTATTCTATACAAAACAATTGTAACTAAATAAAGTAGGTAACGTTCAGAGAACACTCACTCACGGGAATATCTGCAATCACAGAGATCAATCAAACATTTCATTGAGAGAGAAGAGAAAGTTCAGTTACAGCTAAATATGATGAAACATTAGTACACAATGAGAGTGTAAACACACTGAAAGGTCTAGAATTGGCATCTAGAAAGATAGAGCAGCTGAACAAAAGTATCAGCTTTTTGTTTTCTTCAAGAAAACAAAGTTTTGTATTCTTCAAGAAAAATAAAGCAGCATAGATGTAAGCTTGAAAACCCAGACTGCATTGGAAAAAAAAAATGTCTGAAAAATATGTGACGCTAATACTAGAGAACAAAACAAAACAAAAATCTTTAAAGAAAAAAAACCTGTGATGAAGTCCCCTTACCAGTTCTCATTCTTTCCAGAATCAAATGAGACTCCATTCTTGCCAGTGTAAAATTCAAAGCTACAGATCCAGCAACATTCTGCAATCGGTGTCCATGCCATGAAGGCTAAAACCTCAAACTAAGGTTTCAAAGAGAGCCCCACCCACCTGTGTAATAGAGGAGAGTTGCATCTCTCAGCATCAAATGACAAGAGACTCAAGATGACAATCAAGTGTCAATTTACCCCTGAGAAAGCTTCTTTCACACAGAAGGCTGGGCACTTTTAAAAAATGAAAGCTTAAATGGTAAAACATCCCGAAGAACCTAACAAAATCTGAAGGAAGACACTAATCTAATTTGCATGTCTCTGAACTGAGTGGAGAAAGAAATGGCATCTGCAACAAAAGCAGAGCAAGTACATAACCGTGTGTATGAGTGTGTGTGTGTCTCTCTACAACAGACCTGAAATGAGCCTTTTCAGAAAACTTAATTTCAATGCACAAAAAGCACGACAGTGATGGTACGGAAGCCGCAGTGCATCCACCCACCAGAATAACAAACAACATACCCCACACATGCTCATAACCAGACAAAATACTCACAAATATGACAGCATCACTTTAATCATCTGGCAACCCAGCAATCATAGAAAGAAAGGACAAAGTTCAATCTCAAGAGCTACACTCAGAGCTCTTTGTCTCCCATTTTGATCATTGTAATTATCTCCTTCCTTGCCTCCTTAGCAGCAAAATTCCTCTTCTCCTCCAACACACTACAAAACACTAAGTTAACTTGTTCTAGCTTTTTGGTCTAATTTCACTATCTTCCACTGGCCATAAAGGTGTGAAGCTTCCTGTTGGCAAGGCCACACTGTACAAGCCATCTGGGAGTCCTCTTTCATCTAGAGCAGTAGCTTGTAATTTAATCATCTTCCTTATCTGCTCCACATTCACCTGGGTTTGTCTAGAGCAGACCTGATCTTCAGTATTTAATCGAGGTCATGAACTGCCAGAAGACTGTCTCTGAGTGAAACAGCTCATCAGGATACTATTAAATTATAGCTGGCAAATGAGGAAATGAATCAAGAGACTGTAATTTATTAAGCCAAACTGTCTCAGGTGGTAAGGAGCTGGCGATGTCCCTTACCAGCTTGCAAATGATACAAACCCCAGGATTTGTGCAAAGGTGTTCTGGAAGACTGTAGCACAGTGCAGAAACATAATTTTGGGAAACAATTCTGCACTTGTACCCTCATTGCAATAAACAGGTGGGCAGTGAAATAACATCCTTTGTTATTATGGCAGTGCTACATGAAAAACACGCATCTCTATTACCCCCGCTCGACTCCCAGTGATACAGTAACTGACATCCACCATATAATTATTATTTCCAAGCAGTTTCCAGACTTCAACAGTTTTGAGTTGTCATGGTGAGCTCATACTATTTGCTTCTTGTTCCTTTCTCTTTAATGGAGGAGGTGGCTGCCAGGATGTGTAACGTGAGTTTTCAGAGACGCAGTATGAATACTATTCATTCAGGCACTGTAAGTGCTTTGGCTCTAAAATTTCAGATGCTGAGATGAAGTCCCACAGCTTTCATGGTCAGACATTTTACACCTCTGTGCAGGCCAAGTAGGCATTTCTGTCTGTGACCAGAATCTGAGAAGGTGAGACACAGGAATCGGTATTCCCTTTCCTTGGGCTTTTCAGGTTCTAGCCACCGCATCAACTCTGTGAGGACATGATGAGATGACAAATATTCTGGTCCATCTGGTGCCCCTATGGGAAGCATATGGACTTGAGCCAAAGTTATAGGAGCCACAGCTGAAGGCTGACACTGGATGTCATGTGCATGTTAACATATGGTCTAATGCTCCAAGGCACGTTCATACTGTAGTAGCAGGATTAGATTTTACCTCATGTAGAAGCAATCATAGTGACAGGACCCTATCTTTGGGCAAGTGCTCACTAGCCTGGAACTGGTCATAGTTCCTATGAACTCCATTGCTTGTGACTGTAACTTTGTTTTTTGTTTTAATGTACTTCTTTAGGAGAATCATCTGGATGAACAGCAAGCATATTCTAGGCTCGTTGCCACTGCCTGTCTCTGATCAGCTGGTCATCTACATAAGGCCAGATGTGCATGCTCTGTCTCCTCACGTGTACAGCTCCTGCAGCAAGAAGTCTTAATACTGCACAGTCTGCAATACCAAGGAGACTGAGCTTTGATCCCACTTCTGAAATACTTCCTACCAGACAGGTAGATGACTACATGGAAGTAGGGCATGTGTAACTCAAGAACCATTGAGGCAGGCATGACTACAGACACGGGAAGACTGGAGAAAGCACCACCATCCTAAATCTATTGCGACATATGTTCGGCTTGCCCAGACCCATCAAAAGACATAAAGCCTCTTTATTTTGATGCAGATGAAGTTGCTTCACCTCCTCAGCATCCAGAACGGAGACCTGTCCAGTGGAAGGCACCTTCTGCATAACTGCCTAGTTATCACACTGTTACAGTAAAGGTCTGGATTTAAGACTCTTCTGGGTTTGCATCTGAAACCACTACTGCCATTACACAGGACACTGCCAAAACTCTGAGTAGGCTTGGACAGAGCTGCTCCCAATTCCTTCTTTTTAAACTGGTCATAAAAGGGTGCAAGAGCAGTGGTGCCAGAGAGCGAGCGAGTGCAAGATTGATTCTGATCTTGTTTATGAATTTTCTTCAGTTTCACTGAAAAAACACCATACTCACAAGCAGACTCTAAACAGATTTTCATAGTAAGACAAATAGTCTTAAGTGGCTAAAGCATTTCCACCTGTATTTTGATTTTGAGTTAAAGGCTGTGCTGAACTGCTAGACATTTATTTAGAATATAAACTAACATCCAACTAATTTGAGAACCCCCCAGCCAGTCTGCCTAACAAATTAAGGTAATCAACAATGGCTTAAGAGGCAGAGGACTTTGTTCTGCGAATAAAGCAATATAAACTAGCTATTTAATTTTAAAAAGCAAATACACACAAATACAAAACCTACAACCCTAAAGGGCTTTTAACCCTTTCCAGATGGGATTATCCTGCAATACCTTGTCTGTGCAGAACTGAGAGCACTAATCCAACAGTTCTGAATACTCCCGCAGTGTAAAAAACATGGTATCTCTGAGCACACACACCCAAAGCGGCTGAGTAAGATGTTCAGGAGCACACATAGATCGGTGTCTGAGTAAGATGCTCATATATTCACTTGATATTCTGTAGCACATGGTGTAATCAAGCCCACTCTCAAAATGCTTTCATCTCATCTATGTATTTTATGCCTCGAGGAAACAGGATACTCTGGTACTTCTACTGTGCCGCATTGACCACTTTCATGTACTTACATATACAACTGTGACTAGATTACTCAGCTTTCATACAGTGGCTAAAATGAAACCATGTTAATTTTTAGGTTTTACTGCATATGTAATTATACTCAATCCTGCAAATGCACAGTAAAAAGACATTATTCAACTACGCCAAGGCACTAACAATTCCTTACATAAATTTTGAAAAGTTCACGAGCCTGTGAAATCCTTTCTTTTCGGCTTTTTACTTTTGCTAATTTATCTGCTAATTTTCTCCTATACTGTTTTTTAATAGCTACCTGAAGACTGTAGCTGGCAATTTTACTATTCAGTCTGGTACTGGAATTCACTTCACTATTAATTCCAAATGGCATCAGACTGCACATTGCAAAATACATACTGGTACCACCTACTATCATACCCGTGAAACAGCTCCTTTTGAGTTAATCGCATTGACAATATCATGTGTGAGATGAAATTGAAATAAAAAGTCAGATCTCACATTGACCAGTTAGTTTTGAAGCCAATTTTGAAACTACACTCTGCTTTGTAACAAATATGTACCTTCTCTCAGTCCAAAAGGTTTAAAAATGCATCACTGATATAATTTAATATCTCTTGGAATGAGATAGCATCTGTAATCCCTGTGGTACAAGACTGTTTACTTCTCTACAATTAGTAGATGCCTCCAAGCTACATCATTAACATGAACATAGCACTGGGAATGCACCTGGAACTTATCTGCTTGAAAATGAGAGGGTTTCTGCTTTTGCAATATCTACACATTCATCTGCTGCCGAAAGGGCAGTGCATCCCTCCTGCACCTAGGATTCCTTTCAGCCACAGAATTCAAGGACATACAATCCTCTGAAGATCATGGGATGGCATGATGTGGATATGCATAAAGATTAAACATCTTTAAGACCTCCCAGCACTCAGCACTTCTTTTTTCCTTTTGAGTAATGTCCATCTGCCTGTTCCACTGCAGGCCTCCCCAGAGCAGTAGCCACACGAGAGATACAGAGCTACAAGCCTCAAGAGAACAGAGACTGAAGAATCTGATTTCTCAAACAGGGTGTTTGATCCCAAGACAGTATTTGCCTGGCTCGTTGCACTAGGAGGCCTATGGAGGACATTTCTACTTTTGGGGGAGAAATGAAATGGAGATTGAAACGTAGAAGCAGATTAGCAGAAACAAGGAGACTGCCATCTATATCCTGATTCTCCTCTTTTACATAAGAAGAAATAAGGAAGGAATGTCCCATGCCCTGCCTGTTTTCAGTGAAAAAGAGCCAACTCCACTTCATCTTCCTCTCCAGAGATAAGAGAAGCAGATTTGGTAACAATTCCAACTTTGCCATTTTGGTCTTAAATCAGCAAGACATTTAAACACCTGCTTTGTGAATAGAATTATGTTCTGGGTCTCCAGAAATTTGACTTGAAATGTAAGAACCTCTTTTCTAACAAGAAAACCTTTAAGAAAGATACATAATATTCAGGAAGGAGGCAGGATCCAAGAATAAAATCTAAGTTTCCTACTGCTGCCATAAATATCTGATCGGTGCAGACTGTGCAGTTGGTGTATGCAACAATAGTGATTTAACATTACTTCAAGGATGGAGTATGTCTTGCTATGGTGCACATGCCAGCAAGTATAAAATCATCCCCTTCCTACCTGGTCAAGGAATTAAATGTGTAAATGCCAGATGGAGTCTACTGTAGAGAACAAGTCTCTTCCTTGCTCCAATTAAAACTTTATTTCCTTTCTTTATTTTGATGTAAACACCTTTTATTCTTGCTTTGTGTTCCTATGGTGATTTGAAGTTACAGCAGTAATCTGATTGAAAACACAACTTGTAACATTTCCTATTCTGTGCTCAGAAAGATGAAAGCTCTTAAGTTCTTGAAGGCACCTCTCAAATATAATTAATAAATCTGTTCTGGCCAGGACAGCAAGATTTAATCTCCAAGTAGCAAAGGTCAGTTTACAGCAGGTGGGGAATGGAGATAAGGAGACAGTGTTGTCGACTGCAGGAGTTTGTGAGAGAAAATAGCTGGAAACAGATAGGAAACCATAAAATATAAATCCATCCTTGGAGCGCAAACATGTGAATGGAAAAATAAAGTATAATCCCTTTAACAGAGACAGTTCTTGCCAAATATCCATAATTTTGGATGGCTGCAAGAATCTGCAATTTGAGTGGGAACAAAAAGCGTGTATAACCTTGACCCCCATGCTGAGCTCAATCTATTGCATCTGCATGATTTTCCCCAAACAAATCCATCATCTGCCCTGCTGGAGCACCCTGCTGCACAATGCTGAGAAGCACAATGGATTGCCA
The DNA here is from genome assembly GCF_000710305.1 of Buceros rhinoceros silvestris. Classification (NCBI taxonomy): domain Eukaryota; kingdom Metazoa; phylum Chordata; class Aves; order Bucerotiformes; family Bucerotidae; genus Buceros; species Buceros rhinoceros. The sequence goes on from NW_010433131.1 coordinate 52,148, forward strand.
AGAAGAGTTACTAAGACAGACGTTCCCAGGTTTGTTTGGGGTTTTTTGTTGTTGATTGTTTGTTTACATTATAGAAGATTGAGGATCTTCCTCAACTCTTAAGATATAAGAGAAGGAGGCTGCTGTAAGCCCCTCTGTGGAGAGACACAAGGGATATTTGCATGACACTTCCCTTGAGAACAAACCACCAAGTGCAATAATTGAAAGCACAGGAAGCATCTACAACTAACAGTGTGGGATCTGCAGTCAGCAAACGTTATTTTTGTTGTTTCTCTGTATCTATATGAGTGATTAAGGAAGATCAAGATACTTCTATTCACGGATAGGCTTATTCCATCCCTGTGTATCTTCTGGCTGGAAGGCATCCAATGAATATTGACACTTTTTTGAGCAGCATGAGGTAAAAGATGCAGAAGCTTAAGCCACATTGACAGAAACATTAGGTACCTGATTTTCATACATTCTTAAAAAACATGTGGCTGACACCAGAATGTTTAAAACATTGCAGGGAAGCATCCCAACATGATACAAAGTTATATGTGTCATACTTCTCCCCAACATGTTTCATATTGCAGTATGCTATAGATTTGAAATATATAATGGAAAAAAATTACTAATGTTAAAAATATTGCTCTAGCATGTTAGTACAACCCTACGTAAAAATCTTACTGACTCTTAGAGACACTGGACAACTGGACAGAATTCGGTACTTGAGAAGCAGTCAAATAATATATCTAGCTTTTCACTTATTTTTGCAAGTGAAATGTTCCTTTCAGTACATTTAACTATAAAACAAGTAACTATAAAAACTATGTCACATTTTCAGTGACAGCCCAGTGGTATTTAAATACAATAATGAACATCACAGCAAAACTTCCAGATGACTTAGGACAACCTAGACTCCCAATTCATAGACACCAACTTTCAGAACACAATCAGAGGGAGAAAGTTCTGGAAAAAGACACATTTTTCTCACTGGGAAGCTTACAATAAAATAATAATCTGTTCCCATTAAGTCAATGTTTTTTGATTCTGACTTGAATAGGAATATGATTAAAAGGACTACGTAGAAAGAATAGATGAAATCCTGATTAAAAATTTTATTCAAACCCTCTTTGCAACAAACCCCCCTCAAACCAGAAAACAAACATTCTCACAGCACGGTGGTTTCAAAAGAGAATGCAAAAAATGTATGTATATAAACCCCATCACTGTATTATATAAGTGCCCTATATGGCAGAACAGACACCTAGTGCAATGCCATTATATTATAGAAAACTTGTATTTTACATTAAATGTATTAAAACACTTAATTTTTCAGTTATATAATTTAAATTTGCCAAATTTATTACTTAAAAAAAATCTTAAAATGTCTATGAATTATTTAGAGTGACTTTTTGATGTTAAGCTTCCTAGTTCAGTCAAATAACTTACTGAAGCTGTCATATGTTACTATGGTGTCAGATTCTGCGCTAAGAAAGATCTGCGCAGGCATAGGCCTAAAAAGTTGAACTGCTAAGTCGGACAGAGTGAAAACTGGATGGGAAGCTGGTATGCTAGCAGCCACAAGTAATTCTCCAGAACACGTGTATGTGACTGTAGATCCCCCTATGTCAAGTTGTTGGGACTTTTTAAAGGAGTTTAAGCCTAGGTAAGGCATGATTAGCATGTAATTAGCTGAAAAACCACAGATCTTCAGGCAATCTAATAAGCGTGAGTTACTGCCAGCCCTTAGCTACAACAGCTTGTACCCAAGTCTGTGTGCTGAAGATAGGTAACCAACAGGAAATGGTCGTTTGCATGAATTTCACACTTGTTCTAGCTTTCTAATCGATCTGAATGCTACGACTAGAGCTCAGAGGCAACTTGCGTAAAAGACTTACGATCCACAGAAGAAAGGATTTCACTCATTCATCTACGTAACTTTACATGTTTGGTAGATTATTAAACAATTATAATCTTCACTAATTAATCACGCCAGACCATGGTATGTTCACCATCTCTGTGAACAGGTGCGTTACTACAACTACAGTAGGGATTAAACCCTGTAGCTGGCCTGTGGCTTGTTTTGGGTTTCCAGTAGCAGTACATTTCTTGGAGATAGACTGAACCTCATTGTAATTTTCTACAAACCAGTAGCAGGCCAAAGAGCCATAAGAAAACATATTCTCACTAGTTTGAAGGAAACCTAACCGCTTTTCCCTTGTCAGCTGAAGCTGAATTGGGTCCCTTTTCATCCTTCAATCAACAAGCATGTCAGTAATTCTTAATTAATGGGAATACTCAAGTGAGTAGAAGTATCCATAGGATTATGTGATTGTAGGATTAGACCATCTGTAAAAAACAATGGCTTTGATAACACATTAATATATTTACTAGTACCTATTTTCAATAGTGGATTCAATTATCAAATACAAGCTATAAATTCTGTTTATGAAAGGAACGTGATAAGGGCACATTTAAAATGTGTGGAAAGTACTTTGAAATAAACTCGAAGATTCAAGAGAAAACATAATGTATACATTTGTTTTTTCTTAGATACAACATGAAAAATAAAAATCTACCTTTAAATTTTGGTATTAAGATAAAAGGCAGAACAGACTTCCTACGGAATGTAAATGCAAGGGCAGTGGAAAACAAATGGGGAACAGAACATTATAAAAGCAAAAAGGGCACAGTACAAGTAATTACAAGTTGATATTATTTAATATTATGACGACAGACAAAGAAGTAGGTTTACTAACTTACCCTCATCTTTGCACACGCATCCTGTGTTGACTCTGTGCCTCTTAACTCTTTTACCAGCATAGAACCTAAATACTAAAATAAAAATCCATTGAACTTAATTTAACTAAAATTCCAGAACATACAAACATCTGCATAAATGCACTAAAAATGCCTAAAAAACCATAGTGGTAGCAGTCAATATGTTGCTTTAGAATGTTTTTAATTCTGCAGTTCTCTGCTAAATCATTTAAACCAGTGTGCTAATCAACCTATGAAACAGGAGTGCACAGCAGCAACTATACTGGATCAGATGGAGCCCTTTGAAATGGCATCTGAAAGTCTTCTAGCTTATCAACTTAGTCATTCAACCAATGAGCAAATACTACAGATTCCATCTTAAAAAAGCCACTTGATTAAAAAATGAAGAATCTGGTTTTTTTAGCTGCCATCTGCCAAACTCGTACTTCTATGTGTGCAGTCACATGGCCGTGAAGGCCAGCAGCGATGTTAACCTCTCTGTACTCCATCTGTAACTAATTTATGCGCAAATAGGAGAGCCCAAAGTTAGCAAACAGAGAAAATAAATCTGAACCGAAAATTAGTTTAAAACATTATTTCTTACTAAGAAAAGGCTGACCCTGAACTATTTTTTTGAAGTCTTTACTAATCTGAAGGAGGGCTGGGTGAGAGGAAGCAGCAGGGTGCTGGTACTGGGTCCTGGCTCAGCTTGCCAAAAGCCACCGTGCTCCCACAGGAGCCTGCTCATCTCCGACAGTACACGAGGCAGTGAGTGCCTCACTGACACAACCCCTTTCCTACCTGCCTCTTCCTCACTATGTCACTTGCTAGCCTGTGCAGTTTGAGCACTCTGACAGCAAGCTCTGCTCCTCTGGATTTGTTCCTCCGGGATCTCAGTACCTCTCTACGCCATGTCTGAATGGCACTGCTCCTCCAGGCACGGATGCTCCAGGCATCATCTTTGCTGTTCTTGCCTAGCAGCAAGTGTTCTTCTTACTGCTACCAGGGCTGTGTGAGAGCCTCGCCCTGCATTTCTCCTACAGACTCTAGACGTGCATGTGCGTTTGTGGATGTGCATGTGTTCCTATAGCTCTGCAAACAGGATCTTTCTGTGTTTTTATACGGTGTCACATGCAATTCTAGCTTAACAGGGGAAAGAGGACAGTAAGCCACCTCTTGTACTCTCCCCAGGCACAGAGATGTCTCTCTTTCCATTCTCACTGCAGTGCAACACCACGGCTTCTCTTAAGTCTTCAGCCCTAAGTGAGCAACACTGGAGCTGAAGCGAAGTCATGACACTGGTGATTAACAGGGCAGGTGAGCTGCAGGATGAGAGCAAGAGCTGTGGGCAGGGGCCCCTTCCCAGAGGATACTGCAGCCACTGCCTAACCCCTTTCATTCTAACACACTGAGTCCCCTTGGAAACAACCTACACTGACCCAACCAGATAGTGAACCAGCTTCATCTTAAACAAGAACCTATAAAAAAATAACTTCAGTTACTGCTGAATGCAACCTGGAAGTGATCAGAAAGTATACTGGTTCAACTGTCTGGTCTCCTGACCTAAACTGAGATATTTTCTTTAAAGCCTTCAGTTCACGCTGTGTATTGCAGGAGTCTCTGACCTGCAAGAAAATACATAAATATTTCACTGCAGACAGTAGCCAACATAGTAATTAGTGAGAAACACTTTACAGGGCATTATAAATGGAAGGGTGAGCAACACCAACACTACCAGACAAGCACAAGCAGAAAGG
>NW_010433131.1:56746-59715 GCF_000710305.1 Buceros rhinoceros silvestris
CATTCCTGGAGGACTGCAGATGTGAAAGATTCATAAACCAAGCAGCTGCGGGTCCAGCTGGGGGCTCGATGGTGACATGAATAGGTCTTTGGGCATTAATTTGATGGGGTGGCTTGGTATTGCCCTTGCAGAAGAACAACAAATTTAAAGCAAGCTCTGAAATTAGAAAACTTTAAAAAAGCCTAATGAGTTGAACTGTATCTTTTGCTGAATCCTGCTGTCTGACACCTTAGCCTTCTCAGGGAAGGATGCAATTAATATCTTCAATTTTTAGATTTTATTTTTATAGACTATGGCACAACACATTGTTCAGGGAAATACCAGCTGGTCAGGTGTCAGGTTAAAAAAGCAGTGCCATTGAGCCCATGGCAGAACAAGAGGAAGAAAGAGAAGAGACAGGCAGCTCCTGTCCCATCTGCACAGCAGCATAAAGCCTCAGCCGAAGGCAGTCAGAAATGCTTCCCAGGGTGGACTGTGGAACAGACAAACAAACCACAGAGGTACCATCCAATTTAGTTGTAGAAAAATCTGAAATTCTAGGAGGAAATTTTACTTTCCTTTGCCTTGCTGTACTTTCAGAAATGTTCCTTCTCAAAGACCCAGAGCATGTGGGAGCAACGCAGAGGACATCCAACAGTTCAGCTGAATAATGTGGCACACAATGAAAGCTGCCCTTGTTAAAACTTGCAACCCCGGGTTTTAATCCATAAGACTGAGGTCATTACAGCTCAGGTGCTGAGACAGTGCAGTGACACATGATCCTTAGGAGAGGAAGATGTTTCCTTCATCAGCAATAACTGGGATAATTTGATTTGGTGATTCCTTAATCACCAGTAACTCAGATACTCCTGGTCATCCCAACTTCATTTCTTTAATGATCGACATGCTTTCCAATCTACTACAAAGGTTTTATCTGATTATGAATTTACTGCTGGATCCAGTAATGAGATGAGGCACTCTGAAGATAAACCTGTTCACTTTCCTGAAAACTGCAAAAAATATTTAAAGAGCTACAAGTCACCAAGCTTCCTTTTCAATTTGAGATGCTGCATAGGAGACCAAGACCGAGAGCAGGCGAGCTGAGCCCTGACTGTGACTTGCTGAGGAAGGCAGAGGTTCTGGTAACTGCCCAGGGATAATTACTGCATTCACGGCAACTGCTACCCTGTAAGGGTCTGATGGAAGATACACACACGCTCCCACGACATTGGCCTGTAACACCTCTTCTGCCCCTTCTCAGTGCGAGAGCCAGGCTCTGTCTTCACCTGCACTTGGTCTCTAACTCCTACCTTTCTGGATATGCTTTAAATCAGTTCCAACTCTCCTTCAAAATGCTCCAATGTTTGGTGAACTGAGCATTATCCTAAAAAGCACTAAGCATCCAAGGGACTTCATGTGAAAAGAACACACTGGTCTGGGAAGCACCTTCAGCAACTTTGCTGGAAAGTGCTGTTAAAGTCAGAAGGAGAAATATTAGAGGGACCTCTTCAGGTACTCAGAAGTACCAGCCCCCCCCTGCAGACAGGGAACTCAAGGCTTCAGAAAAACATTTTTCATTTAAAAAACAAAGTCTTCCAATATGACTTTCTCGTATTTCAGGAGAACTTCCTCTCCTATGTAAGTGTATTATGACTGCCAGAGAAGACTAATCGTCTTTAGCTGTAGAGGGAAGCTCTGTTTCTCCAGGGATGGGAAGTGGGAAAAACCCATGTAAGACAATACTTTAACTATTGTACGCACAACATTAATGTAGGCATGAGGATCCCAGATTATGTTTTATTATTTTTCCGTAAGTACTAGACAGGGATTTGTGACAGATGAGAAGTAAGGGTGTTTGCTCTCACTGCCACTTCTACAACACTTAGCCGTTTATTCATAGTGCCATTTCTCTAACACCATTGCTACATGGGCCACAATATACCACAAAAATCATAGCAAAAAGTACTCTGCATCCTTATTTCTCATCTATGGCAATTACTGTATTTCAGAAGTGGCCTGTCTCATTAAAAGTGACCAAAAAATATTGTAAATAAAAAAACCCAATAGTCTATCAAAATATAATAAAATATCTACTCTAAATCAAACTACTAAATTTATCAACACTTACAAACGCTTTATAATCGCATGACTGGAAGATCAGTTTCTCTGGATGATGCTGCCAGTATTGTACAGGTGTTGATGCTGTGGCTTCATTTGGAGGTCGCAAGGTAATTGAAGGCTCTCCCCAGTCTCCTGTCTGAAAATCACAGTTGTTCGAGATATAAGAGAAGTTGCAGGCAAATTTGCTATAAAGTAGCTGTCCATTATTGGGCGCAGTTAACAATAATTTATTTTCTACACACAGAGCCATGTTACTAAAATAAGGGAATACAACCACTACAACATTATTCATGATTTAATTTATAATCCAGAGTCATCTACTGTAGTGCTTAATGAGGCTTTAATTAAATCTATTTGCTTTGAGAATGAAATCATTAGGCACCGGAAATGCTCCTTAAATATAACTGTTTACAATACATACATGAGGATGAGAGCACTTGAATAAAGATCATGAGATGCAAAAATGCCATTCACCAATTCCACTGTGTGTTTTACAAGCTTTTCCACACAGTTAATAAGACTATCCAGCACATATAATCGATACCTAACTTTCCTAAATGGCTAAATAACTGAGACTTTGCTTTGATTTGATTTGAAGACTTATTATACATTCTTCCAGCATACGAGGCATCCTTTAATCTCTTTACGAATATTTACTTTGATCACTTTCTCTTGATGTTTCATTGTAGAGTTACTAACATTGTCCTTCCACATTCATCATTCTCATTGATACAGGTGATTGCCTTCCTGAGCTTTCATCTACCCTCTTTCCTCAACGTCCTCACAGAACACTGGGAGGACTGCAGTTTGCTGCCAAAGCCCTTTGCAGAACATCCTTCTCCCTTCCAAAAAGGGCGGGTATCAGCACA
>NW_010433131.1:59786-65593 GCF_000710305.1 Buceros rhinoceros silvestris
CAGCACAGTAATGCCCCTAGCATGGCAGTGCTGGGCTTGGTCTCAACTGTCACTGTGTATTTTTGGACACGGCTTTATGTGACCTGGCCTGACCTCTGGGCCCTTGGGGGCTCCTCCCATCTTGCAGGCCCATGCACAATAAGTAATTATTTTGAGGTTATTTATTTTTTAACTGTGGTCTCTCCTACTTCTGGTTCACCTGTGCCCACGCTGCTCATGTCCTCAACACCAGCGATGACTGTCAAACCAGCGTCAGCTCACTTTACCTGAAAATGACCTGTGGATGGAGCCCTCCTATTCCCAAGCCCTCTTCCCTCTGTCACCAGCCCCACTTCTGCCCACCCTGTCTGCTCTCATCTGTTTCTGAATTCCCCTCTCCTGCTCACTCTCTTTTGGGGATCTGATTTCTCCTTTCTGATCCTCATTCCTCCCCAGCTTGCTCTCTCTCATTTTACCCTCTCCTATATGATTATTTCAATTTGGATTATGCTACTTCTTTCTTTACCTGAACTTTTCTCTGTGTATTTTCTATATTGTTAAAATATGTGCTGAAGCTGGCAAGGATATACCAACAGCATTTCACATAGAATGTTATGGCTATAAGTCTATGGCTAGAAGTTAAGACTTTTAGGGCAAAAAGAATTTAAGCATCAAAAACACATAAAAAAAATCTTATCGAAGACATTCAAGAGTCGGGCAAATTTTCACATCTTACTAATTAAATCAGGACAGAGTAAACAAAACAAGTACATCATTTTCATGTGTCACAAAATAATGAAATGACACACATTTGCACAACTCTGCAATGAAAAGCAAGTGATAAATCTGGAAACATCAACATTACCCTGCCAACATGGTAACTTCAAGCAAGTGAACATCATAAAACAAGCTGAACTTAGTTAATCTGGGCACTATTAGCACATCTACAAATTATACTTTGTAATACTGTTTTGCCTAGTTAAGTCGCCTAAATGCTATGGAACGACTTCAACCTCAAATTCTGAAAGGAAAGCAGCAGGAGCAATTGCTCCAATTTGTGGTGTTCTGTATCCACCGAAACGAATCCTTCTGACCACCAAAGTGTGAAAACCTTCTATCATATTTAATGTGAAGTGGGAATTTGATTTCTTTAAGGAGCAGGTCTACTTATAAAATACAGTTTCAACCATATTGCAAGGGGTGAGGATCTGCGATACTTTTTATTGTGGAGTTTGTAGTTAACTACAAGGGAAGATGGATTGAACCCATCACAAATTCTCAGTGTCTCCTATGAACTGTTCAAAGCCATAGCTAACAGACCACTTGAAATAGTCCTTTTTTTTTTTTCCTAATAAAGATACACTCGTGCATATTCTGTGTAAGGAAGCAGATCTCAGGAGGTACATTCTACCCATTTAGCAAAAGGTTACTATGATGGAACAGGAGTAAATCCAGGATAGGAAGCTATACATCTTTTGACCACCAGTCTTTCCACTAAGGAAGCACAGGGATAGCTTTCACGAAGGACCAGAATTTTTGCAGAGTAAGTGAACCTGGGTAGTGCTCCAAACCCCTTTCTTGCGCTGGTCGGCAGGTGACTTTCCTCACATGCAGAAAATGGACAGTACTAACAAATTAAGCAGGGTACACAAGGAGTGAAATGAGTACATAATTTTATAGTTTGACGCCCTTTTACATGAAAGATATTAAAAACATGGAGAACCACATTGTTTCTGTCTGTAAATGAAGTGCAGTAACAAGAGGAACAGTCATGACCTCTCATATTGGTTCAGTTTTATAAAAGAGATAGGAAGCAATAATAACAAGGAAATGAGAAATAATCTTCAACCAGGCTAATAAAAGTAGTGCATGAGAGCGACTGTGTGGAGATCATTCATTTCTATCCATTAATTGCTCTATAAATATATACAATCAACCTAGTAACTACTCCCTTTAAATCAGAAAAAGCCAGAATTGATAAGGTTGCTGTACATCTCTCTAGGGTGACCTAAACACGCAATTCAGCTGAGGTTAAGGGAACGCAGAGATACAGGATTTCTGCTGCTCCTGACAGACCACTGCACCTGTAGACCTTTCAAGTATTTCAGAGTGTCGTGTAGAGGGAGCAGTTAACAAGAAAAGTCGTATAAAATTAAACATCACAGGTACAGATTCAGATGAGGTTAAGGGAACGCAGAGATACAGGATTTCTGCTGCTCCTGACAGACCACTGCACCTGTAGACCTTTCAAGTATTTCAGAGTGTCGTGTAGAGGGAGCAGTTAACAAGAAAAGTCGTATAAAATTAAACATCACAGGTACAGATTATCATGATGGATGAAGAAGACGTGTTATACATACTCACAGAATTTTCTTTTGTAAGTGTATCATAAGTGGTTTTTAATATTCAGCAGAAGATTCTTCTGGTCTCTTTTCCTTCTGTTTCTTACCAAACTCCTTAGATCCTTAAACCATATTATCGCTAGTATTCATTACCTGCTTAGACTGAGATATAACAGGGTAGTCTCCAAAGCCCAGATGAAGGTGTTTAGAAGTGCAATTCCTATTACATATTCCCCATGCAATTTCCTTTCCTGTTTTTGTTTGGTTGGTTGGTTTGTTTTGTTTGGTTTTTTTTTTTTAAGGGGAAGAAAGGCTTTTAAACAAGATTTAGACAGCTGAATACTTTCACAAATTTGGGCCTAAAATGCTCTACAGGAAGAAAAGGAGTTCTTCAGCTGACTGACTCTAGTCAGATAATGAAATTCTGAGATTTAGGATATGAGGATGGCCATTAACTTCAGGTAAAATACAAACCAGGAACATCTTTGACCTAGACCAGACTTGAAATGACAAGTCTTAAGTATGGTGTAGAAAAATATGAATTACTAGCAGTTCTAAGGAATTGGTGTGGAACAATTCATGGGTGATGTATTGAGATTCAGGACCTTCATAAGCACCTACAACACTTTCAGGCAGTATAGAAATGTTCGCAAATTGCCGTGCAGGATCAACTACGATGTTTGATTTAATTTTTAAAAATAGAGATGATAGGATAAGGATTTTCTGGTTTGAATATTTAATTTGCAATTATAAGAAATAATCAAACATTTAAGCTTATGTATTTTTTATGACACAATATACGTATGGAGACTTTTATCTCTCTGATGAAGTAGAAAGGCAAGAGATAATTTATTCCTCATCTACCTTTACAGCTCATCAGACAGCTGTGCAATTTATCACATGGTTTCTGCTGTACTGCCTGTGTTTTAAGTATTCTAACCTCCCCATGCCTTTAACCAGTGCCCTTCCCTCCCTGGCCTCAGTCACCTTGAGAAATAAGATTTTGCAGATAAAGAATTTACAGTCACAAAATGGTCTCCAGTCAGGTGTCAGAGTGGTAAAGATACAATCCTTTTACAGTGACAACTTCTAACCATAAAGGTCACAGCCTTAAAGACCAGTATCTCGTACTCTGTGGTGCTTCATAACCCTGAAAACGGGCAGATGCGCATTCCTCGGTGCTCTGGAAAGGGTCAGATGCTTGATGTCAGATGAGCTACAGAAGCATGTTACTGCTATTAGGTAATTTTTCACAATTGTTTCACATTTTTCTATCTCATCCTGTTCTCTGAGAACTGTATTTGACTTGCATTAAAGGCACCTGGATGCAGAGGTAGCCACAGGTAAAGAGGTAATCTCAGTACCACTTCTATAAAACCTAACACCTGCCTCATCCTTTTACAAAAATGTCAAGTGAAAAGCCCTCCAAAAAAGAAAGGCCTGGTTTGGAGTGGCTTGAATAGAGTAATTTTTCACAAGGAACACATCTTATAACTTTTCACCTGTTAAAGCCTCCTGCCTAGTTATGGTAATACGTGTTAGTCACCATGACAACAATAAATTGGAGCATCCATAGATACAACGCTTCTGGTTGAAAAATTGATGATTTTCTCCCTGTAAGAATTTTAAATGTTCTGTGGACCAGCCAAACCCTCATTATTTGCTTATGTTTTAGTTCCTAGAGTGTGAGAAATTTTTTTAGCTCCTTGTATCTTTGGCTTTTGAAGAAACGGAAATGGGTTCGTGGCGTACTTATATTTTAAAAGCTTCTTAAGCTTAGTAGCCAAAATAGCCCCTCTCTGGCAGAAATGTTTCAAGGAGGCAGTTATGTAACAGAAATTAGGAGGAATCTACAGCTCCTGTGAAACAGTATGATTAGTGAGAACCGAACGACTGGCTGCCGTTCTCCCCACGCTGCAATACCGACCACCAGGTTTGCTCTCCCATGCACAGCAGGTGTGCCTCTGTCACAGAAGTGATGAAAATTCAGAGCGCCATCAGCATTACCTCTAATTCTCCAAAAGTGCCTCTGCTAACATGGTGTGCTCCTCAGCTAGGGAAAGCCTGTAGGTTAACACAGCACAACACGGTGTGGGGGTGAAACTGTGCAAACCGAGCTGTTTACACGGTTTCTCGCTTTGGAAAAGTGAGCAAACAAAAAACATCAGGAACAGAGTCAAAGCTCCCCCTGAATGAGACGGCTGTTGGCAACCCCCCCACGTCCTGTATGTAGACCATACAGCCAACATACGCTAACCACATGGCACGACACATGAATGCGCGCACACATAATCCCAAAAGAGGGTGGACAAGTTACGAACTCTTTTTTTGTCATTTCAGCGACATGACACCCGTCGATAACACCACGGCGACAGACTGTACATCCATAGAGTGACAACATAGCCATTTATCACTGTAGCTTACATTATGAACCTGATGAATCGAGGAGAAAGGATATCCTGCATTCTGGTTGGTCCAGATCTCACAGACAGAGGACTGCTAATATAAACAGAAAACTACATCTCATCTTGTAAATATTAATGCACCGCAACTGCCAAAAGGCAAGAATAATTAAGAAAAGGCTTGCAATAACATTAAAGAAGGAAGTAAAACAGCTGTTAAAAGTAATATTTTATTTATTTGGTGACAAAATATTTTTGGACTGACTGGAAGGAAACACAGCTTATTCAGAGACTTTAGAAGAGGTTTCAAACTGTGAGTACAAGAAAACAATTTAGTCAGAAATGCTGCTGGTGTGAAGAGATAAAGTTATGCAGGCATAAACAGAAAATGCAGAGAGCAGAAGAAATATTGTTTACTTCCAGTTTTTGGCAGGGATGAAGTCTGAAGCCAACATCCCAATTAGGTTTTGAGATTTGAATCTCTCTGCCGGAGACTTTCACTGAGAGCGAGGAAGGGAAAAATCTGGCAATACAGTCAAGAGCAAAAATACATTTTTTTTTTAACAATTACCAAAAAAGAATGCATTGCAATTACGTGAAAGCAGTTGCCCACCATCTCCTTCCAACAACAGTTCCTTTGCATACAAAGATATAGATAATAATTACCTTTGGTATTGACCACAACCCCGCTGCATAACCGAAAGCTTTCAGTCTACTTTCTATGTTATTTTACAGACAGTCTGTAGTAGCAAGGCCAAATAAGCATACTGTAGCATCTCTAGCAAAAGCAACAGAAATAGGCAAGCACAGCATTCGCCAGAATCCTTTACATATTTCCTTGTTTGGACACTCATCAAGAAAGCATCTGTGACACCTCAGAAAAAGCTAAGATAACATTTCACAGTAGCCAGGCAACTAAAACAAAGCATCAGATGTAGGATCTGCCCACAGTATCTTCAGCAGGCAGTAACAAAAGGCAATAAACACACACGAAAAATGCAACTGCAGCATCCAGAATAGACAGCAAGTAATACATTAGTAATTTAACAACAGCAAGAACGTGCATTGCTAGTTCTTGTCAGCA
>NW_010433131.1:65696-75518 GCF_000710305.1 Buceros rhinoceros silvestris
GGAATTTAGCACCGATGCTCAAAACAACCCAAAAAAGTGCAACTCTTCTTAGAAATATGGCTGTTGGTCTTACCTTTTGTAGCCTGAAACCTGGCTGCCTAGCTGGTGACAGACTAGGTTATCACGTCTGGTTACCGTCAGGGCAGGCTGGCGTACCCTGGACTGACTAACGAGCGCTGCCAGACAGGCTGGTGGCTGCCTAATGTTGTTAACTGTCCCTTATTTCCTTCATAATCTGAAATGCTTGTGCATACACTCCCTTCAGCTTCAGTAATTCTTAAACTTTCCCATATCTGGTTAATTTCTTCTCCCTCATCTTGTTTTTGAAGATATTTGCTTCTCCTTCATGATGTGCAGCGTTCTATATTTTGATAGCATTAGCTAATAAAAACTTTGACTTTGGTTCACAGTCTTCTACCTCATCCTCTGCAACTTGCTTCAAAACAGTCCTCCTCCGTGTGACAAATACGTACTCTCAGTGCAGGGCCAGCTGCAAACACCACTCCAGCTACTTCTACTGTGCCATTATTAGGAGAAGGCATTTCCATGCCAGATGCAGTATACCCAAGCATCTGGTAATCAAGAAAACATACTGCAGTGCTATTTGGACACGCTTGCTGAGGTTCTGAAAGGAGTAAGGTAAGGCAGCATGGTACCATATGTTAGCAGACATTTTTTTTTCTCCACAGCACTGGCATGGGGTTGCCGTGATGCTGTCATATTGTACAGCTTGTTCTCACCATCTTGCTATTCTGGAAACAAAAGTGCATCCTTAAATCCCACTCCTCCTGAGGACTTGGCTTTAGGGAGTGGTGGTGCCTCAGCTGGATCAGCCAGGAGCCAGTGACTGTCCCTGGGCAGCAGAGCTGTGCAGGGCTCTCCTGGCAGAGCTGCTGCGCTGACACAGGGATGCTGCGATAGCAGCCCTACCACGTTGCAGCATCTAAATGCACCAGTACACCAGATACATCTATCAGATTCTTTGGTGCTAATTCAGGAACAGGTATCACAACACTGCAGGAAGTATGTATGCAGGCATTAAGTTGCTCCACTTAGAAATAGGCAGGGAATAAATCCTTTCTTATATACACTGAGGCTACCCACCTAGCCCCTCCCTCCCCAGCTCATCCTCTCCCAAACATAAACTTGGGGATTAGCATCATCCCCTCAAGAATTAGAAGCTCTCAATCTGATGCGCTTCTCTGACTGAGGGAATTCACACCTATGTATTTCACCTTCCTCTTTCACAGGTTAAAGCAGCAGAAGATAGGCTGTCTTCAACCTCTTTTATAAATGAAGGGAAGCCCTTACTATTTTTAATTCTTTGGAGAAAGAGGAGTGCATAAAAGCACTCATCTGCAAGAGGCAAGTTCTGGGTCCAGGTCTCTGCTCCAAGGACTGTTCAAGTGAACTGCCTCCATCACAAAGACCTACCTCCAGAATTAAAGGTTTGGAGGATCTAGGCTTAAGCTAGATCATCTTTAAATACAGGTGACTTGATTTATTAAATCAACAATAAATCACACAGACCAGCAGACACTGAGAATTTCCCACGATTATATGAATGCCCAGTCAGAAGGGCAGCAGTGCAAAACTCATTACTCAGTCCTGCACTCATTAATGTTTGAATGACTAAGGTACTGAAATGCAGTACAGAAGGAACATTAGTTTTACGGAAGGTAATGAATTCAAATTGAGAAACCAACCTTTTCCTTGCACCACTGTAAAAATATTTTGCATTTACTATATACATATTTTATGCCTTCAAAGTGCTGAAAATTTTTAATGAACTATGAAATCCCCAGGAGAAGTACTTAAAGTTGCATACCTCTGAGCTGAGGAGGAAGGAACCAAGGAAAGGAAAAAGGTTAAGTGAGTATCTTATGCCAGAAAATAGGCAATAGGAGGGAGAATTATATTAGGTTTCAAACACTTATAATTTTCATCTCCCAAAACATATGCCCTCATAAAGAAGGAAAAGAATTCAATCTGTGCATGCACTTCCACCGTAATAAACACAAATACACTTGGGCACTTAATATCACTGACAGAGTTCTGTGAAAAAGAGAGTTTAACAAAGAACATTTTCATAAATAATATGGTGAACGAGAACAAAAATATCAGCATCAGCTATTGCTGATGTATCAAACATGTGCTTATCTTATTCTTCCCAAAAGATAAATGCATAAGAATAACATCACAACAAAACTCCGCTATCAAGATAACACGTTTTTGCGATAGCTATAGATGTCCCATGCATAGAAGACTTCCCACCTAGTCACTCTGGGGGACAACTCTGATGGGCAGGAGGGGCAAAGGAAGGGGGAAAAGAGAATGGCCTGCTCTGCACAGCTCCTGCCATCTGCTACCCATGATACAGGTGGCTGGTTACTGGTGTGAGGGGGAAGGAGGAGAGGTTCTGCATTACCTGCTCTCCACTCATCCATCTCCCTTCTCCCCCCAGCAATCGCAGTTCTGACATGATCTCCTAATCTCTTTATGACTGCCTTTTAAAATAACTGTTTAAGGACGTTTTCACTTCTGTTTATTTAATTTACCCTGCTTTATTTCAAGAACACACATTCACATAAGAAATAATTTCTTATTGTTCTAACTTCCTCAGTGAAAGAAAACAATAGGGCATAATTACTTCAGACACCTGTTGTAAAGTCAGTAGCAAATCATGTTACTCATGATTTGCACATTCCCATCTGCTTCAAGTCTATCTAACTACTCATATATTTACTGGGAAAACTGTAGAATAGGACATACACAGGACTTCAATGTTGAGAATTACACTGGAGACAATTAGTGTTTCATAAGGTGAACAAAATTTAGGCTTCCTCCTCAGAGACAGGGAAGACTTGGCTGATAATCTGAAGACAGAAAGTAACTGCACTGAAAGCAATCGCAATCCAGTAAGATTCATCATGGAAATTATAAACTTTCTAAGGAGAAGAAAGGAGGAAAGCAACATAAAAGAATACCTGGACAGCATATGCAGAAGTAACAGGAGCTGGGTGGAAGGCAGTTCTGATGTATTCAGCACAACTTAACCTAAACTAGGACCAATTATCCTTGGAAAGTCATACAAGATACTGAAAGGACCAAAGAAGGGCTCAAAGAATATTTAAGATGGCAGAAAAGGAGGATTCGGAAAGTTATAGCCAGCCTAATGGCAGAGACCAGCAAGTTATGAGAAAAGTTGTTTAAAAATCCAGTCACCATAGCCTGGTCCTCATGGCCTATGAGACCTTTTGATATCGCTCCTGCCCACCTGAAATAAACACTTAGTAACACATGTATTCATGCATTCATGTATTCGTGCATTTCAATATCTATGTATACATTATTGAGATAACAAAAAAAAGCTTAGTATTGTAGTAATCAGTAGTAACACTGCCATGTGTTACCTGATAGAGCTTCCGTGGGCCAAGAAAAATTTAAGATGTATATAATGAAATATATAATGAATTTTTTTCCTTTGTTTGAAAACTGGCTGACTAAATCAGCAGCAGCAAGGAGAAGCCCAGCAGGACCTGGACACCAATGGTGTGATTCCTGATGTGACAACATGTGACATGCCCCATACACGAATCACCTTCAGTCAAAATGTACTGGTTGCACAAGAAGTTGAAATACGTATTTAGTGAATAATTATTGGTACTGAAGCACAGTGGACTGGTACATGACAAAGCAATCTGTAATGACCTGCTCCACACCACCACTCGGAGAAGACTTCAGGCTCTCTGTGGAGGATCCAGAGGGACTTTCCAGGAGGGCTAAGAACTAAAAATGGATTAGATGAATTTCAGAAATCAGTCAGATGAAATTCAGTAAGACAAGAGTATTTCTTGGGAAAGTAAGACTAAATACGTAAATAAAATAGCAAATAAATTAGAATATTTAATAGGGAGATGGGGAGAAGACACAAAAAGGTTTGAAAGTTTTACAACACTTCAGATTAAATAGAGTGGCCATGCAAAAGAGTAAGTGAATAAGTCATAGGATAATTCAAGTTGGAAAGGAGCTCAAAAAGCTTCCATTCCAACCCCAGCTCAAAGCAGGATCAGCTGTGAGACAAAACCACACTGATCAGGGCTTCATCCAGTCAGGTCTTGAAAATTTCCAAGGACAGAAACTGGACAGCCTCTGTGAGCAACCTGTCCCCCTGGGTGGAAAGTTTCTCTCATCATCCAGTCAGCACCTCTCCTCTTTTCAGATTTTCTATCCAAAGCTGCCTCATCTCCAGCCATCCCCAGTCCCCCAGCCTTTCCTCAGAGGGCAAGTGCTCCAGTCCCTGGCCATCCTGATGGCCCTTTGCTGAATTTCCTTCTCCTAAATGAAAAAAATAAGGAGCTATTTAATAAAAGCAGCATATTGTAACACATAGGAAAGAACTTTTGTGACATACAGGGCAGCCACCAGAGAGGTGTCATATGGTGTGGCATCCAGTTTTAGCCACTGCACCAGAAGGAGTATGGAGGCACACTGAGGTAATCCAAGAGATTACAACAACAAAGAGAAGTCTAGAAAACACCAGGGCATGGCCCTGGTTAGGTAAATGCCTCCAATGGTCTGTTCACCCTGAACTGGTCTGAGAAGATTGTTGGTGACTCCTGATCTGCTTTCTCCACCTCTCCTGGGCAAGACTTGCCTTCTCACACACTTCCACATTGCATGGGGAGAAGAGCAGCTGCCAGACATAACCTCCAGGATTATTCCCCTCCTGCCTCTCCCTCTGTGTCTCACTGCAGGGCTGAGCCTCGAGAAATTGCTCCCATCTCCTGGCACTGTAGCTCCAGTGATGAGCAGAGGGAAGGAGAGAAACAGCAGCAAACCCTGCTTCCTCTGATGCACATTATCTAGCAGTACTTGCTAACTGTAATTCAGTCTAGCTCCAGAAATGAGGAGAATTTTGGATCAAATCCCAGAAAAATCAGTCTTGGCATGGTGAACAATCTTTGAAGGTGCAACAACTGAATGAAACAAATGAAAATCGGATGAACAGGGCTGTCTGGCCCCTTTTGTAATCATCACTCCTAATAATTTAGGACCATAGGAGAGCAGTTGTGCTGTCTCAGTAGATGTTGCTTCCCTGAATGTTCCCAGAACTCTGGGGAGAGCTTGTCTTACTGGCAGAAATAATTGCAAATCCTCCTTCAAAAATATCTTCAGTGGTGGAGAGTGAAATTTGACATTAATATTTCTTTTAGAGAAGCAGAAATTAGAAATAATATTTCATATTATAGTAAGTATATGTATTTTGCATTGGTATATTTCTTTTGCTTCTCCTGAAAACACATGAAGATTTCCAGAAGATCACCAGCCATCTTGGAACGGCTTTCTTGCAGACAGGCAGTGACAGGCATAAGCAGAGACACCATGCTCCAGGTCAGTGAAAACAGAGAGGTCTCACAAGAAGGTGCATACCACAGTCAACACACCCTGGGATGGGAGATGGCTGGCCAAGGACCACAGTGAGCCTGTGAAGACTGTCCCGTCGAGCCCCCGGTAGGGCAAGAAGGAAAGACTCCTCCCATGCCAGGTTTGGTGCTCTAGGTTCCATGCACCTCCACTTCCTGCTCCATGCAGGACCATAGTTTGTCCATTTTTCTGTGTCAAGAAAAGACTAGTATCACAGCTGTGCTTCTCTCTCCACCAGCTGACACCCTTCTCATGCAATGACGATGGTCTTCTCTGATAGGCTGTCAATTTTCATTTGTGACCCAGCAATCCTGGATTTGGGCTCCTGCTACGTAGAACCAACTGAGGGTCTTCCCAGCGACCTGCTAAGGCTACGGCTGCCCTTTCCGGCTCCTGGAAGTGCAGCTTTGCAGCCACAGCTCTGGCTGTGCAACGCAGAGTACGCAGCCATGCCTCTCCTGATTGAAGACTATCCCTCTGCTGGTGCTGCCAGCTACAAGTGCTCCCCAGTCTTTTAGCCTTGCACAGAGGAAGCAAACTTCTGGATAAATACCAGTAATAATGATTATGAGACTCTGGTCCCTGAACATTAGGTACAAGTAGGTACATTTTAGCCAAAAAAAAAAGAAGCCCCCCCAAAAAGTGGGCTCCTTCAGAAGAGCACCCCAAACTCCAAGTACAACATTTTCCCAGCAGCTCAAAAATGTAAATGTTAGATATTGTAATCCAGCTTTGACTCTGAAATATCCAGGTTTTCAATAAGAATAGTTTATTTGATGTTAGAAACTACCTTGTCTTGTCCATTTTTCATACAAACCTCCTCTATTTTTCATACAAACCTCCTCTATTTTTCATACAACCTTTCCAATGTACAGCTTCTAGCTCACAAGACTGAGTGTGAAAAACAGTAAATTAATAAAGAACATCTGTCCCCATCTCAAAAGAACATCTGTCCCCTTCTTGGCATAGTATTTATGGCTTTAATTTGGATCAATAATACCAAATATAGAAGCGGCTTCCTTAATTCCATATGCTGAAGCAGCACGTAGGTATGATCCACATCCCACGACTTCATTTCTAAATGCTAGCTTCTGTAACAGTCTTGAAAAAAATTGTATCTTTCTGTTCAGGCAGAAGTTACTTAGATTTTTCATAATGTCTTTATCAGTTTACTTATCCATTAAATTCACAATATGCAAGGGATTTACAGATTTACAGATTTACAGCTGAAATGTACAGCTCAAGACACAGCCCTCTATGGCATTAATATATATCTGACTTTAAAAGACAACTTTTGGTAACATCTATACCACGCAATAAAAATAGATCCTGTCAAGCATTGTTCTTTTGATGTTAAATCGAAGGTCTTCAGAGTTCAGCCATCTTCCCGTATTAAAAATAAAATCCACCTAAAAGTATGAACTTTAGAGCATTTTGTTTGGATTTTACATACTTGTCTTTAAAATGGGTGTCTGTTCAGCCTCACAATATATACTATTTTATGCTTATAAAAAATGGAAGAAAGAAACCTCAGAAATAACAACAGAATGGAATAATCTAGATGACTGTGGTTTTGTATTTATTGCTTCTTAAACCTACTAATAAAGAATTCCGTTATTTCACCAGTAATTTCAACCACTGATAAAACTCATTCTTCATTGCTTCTTGGATAATCTCATCCTACACATCAATATTATCCTGAGCATATTTTCCTCCACTCACCGTAACCTTTAATTCCTTTCAAAGCAGATAAGAAGACAGGAAAACAAACAGGAAATGAGCAAATAAAGGAACATCGTACTGTGGTTAAAAAACTGAAGGTGGGCCTTATGACACAAGAATTTTATTTTTGGTTCCTTCAAACTTTCAGTGTCATCCTAGTCAACCGGCAACATCCCTGTACCTCAACTTTTTTAGCTGTAGAATGGAAAACATCATTCTAAACAACACAGCCCCAAAGGGCACTGGAAATATGACTGCATTACTATCTGTGAAGTATTGAGTAGATGTTGAATTGAAGGTGTTACTTCAGAAAGCAGCAAAATTATTTCAGAATTTTCCTATAAACCTATCTTTGTGAATTCTGTCTCTTGTTTTTATTACATTTGTCCTTTATTGTAGCTAAAGGATCTCTGGTACTAACTCTATTTAAATGACTGTCTCCTGCATATCAATCCTAATCCTGTAATGAATTATTATATCTTACAAAATAATGTTACAAGGCAGAATCCCAACAATCGGGGTGGCTTTACTTCAAACTTACTACTCGGTCATTACAATGACCTTATATTTAAGTTACCTTGTGTTTCAGGGAAGAAAAAAAAAAAAAAGAAAGCAAGAGCCCTCAGACTCTGGAACCAAAGAACGCAGAAAGGATTTCAAAATTAAGTCTGGGTTCAGTATCTTTGGGAAAGAACGTATTCTGCCAGCCTTTGTGAATAATTTTTCCAACTCTCTGAGATCTTCAAGGATTCTCTTCCTTCATCACAGCCCACTGGGGTGCTCCCCATATGAGCCGTGACTAGGTTTATCCTACCAGGAAGCATACTCTGACTCATTACCAGTTTTTTTCTCTCAGAGGCAGACACAGCCTGGAGCTTTCCCCAGAGCCCTGAAGAGGTGCCTGCTCACCACCTCCTGAAATGACAGACCGCTCTCATCTCAAGGTGCACTGCAAGTTCAGCCCTGTGGGGAGAGACTGCGTCAGCATCAGGATGATGCCTGACCCAGCTCTGCTTCTGAAAGGAGCGGTGTGGGCAGCCACGCTCCCCACACCTCCCTGCCTGCCTACAGCGGGGAGGATGTGTTCAGCCTTAGCTCCCAGCTTAGGGCAGGATGCAGCGCTCTGAACACAACAGCAAGAGGTTTTACAGACCACAGTGGCCAAAAGCACTGGCTGGAGCAATAAGCAGCTACAGCCTTGGGGCTGGCAGTCTGGGACGTGGGCTATGTTTGCAGCTAGTACCTAAAGCTTCTCCGCTGCCTGGAGAGTTACAAATCCTAAAGACCTTACATTTTAATTGGTGTGTTTAATTAATGAACTTACCTATGCTTTCTTTTAACCTCCAAAGGTTTTCCTCGTAAGTATGTATTCCCCCCACCATGATTTCAGGGGTAAATGAAAAGCCCAATCCCTTCAGTGGAATTCCTCCTATTGATTTTGGTCTCAAAGTCCTCAGGCTTTGTCTGTGTGATTTAAATTCTATTTTAAAGGTTTAGGCAATCTTAAGTGCAACCTCAGTTACTTCAAACTACGTTAGTTTGATCATATTAATTTACAGTTTGCAGGCTCAGAATTCAACATCCACAGCCAAAGACTACTCAGACTCTTACTCAATCCTTTCTGGATTTTTTTTTCCTTTTTTTTTTTTTTTTTTTTTTTTTTTTTTTTTTTTTTTTTTTTTTTTTTTGGGGAAAACAAACCATCTCACAACCTTCTGTATTACCTTTTCAGCAGTTGTGATTTATCCAATGAGACGTCAAAGACTTTCAAAGTTGGATGACCAACTGGAGTGTTGGATGACCAAACCTATTCCGGGGGAAATCTAAATTGGTTAGACTCATTGTTTATATTAGGATTTTCCCCTCTTAGGTCACAAACAGTCTGCTAGGGAACTGCGAATGAAGGTATGCTGGCCTTGAGACAAAACCACCCACATTAAGTAAATTTAAATCAGTGTTTCATCCAGGAAACAAAGTGTTGTATGACTTACACAGCAGATTTGATTACCATTTAGAGAATTGTCTAAACCCATTTAGCAGATCAAAGGAAAAACAATTCAACTGTCGTGCTCCTTATTTTAACGAACGCTGGTTGATATTTCATGCAAAGATCAACATGCTTGATGACTCCCATGTAAAAGTTTAGTGAAAACACAGGCTATAGTAAAGAAGCAAACATCAGATCTCACCACTTTCTCAAAATATCTTCAGTTTTTAGATTTTAAATTGAGGCTAAAAACAGTCTTATCCTAACAATTCTGAAATAAAATCAAGTTTGTGAAAGCAATAACATGAACAAGCTCTCAAAACTGTACTGGCCTCTCTTCATGGCCATAAAAATACCCATTAATATCATTGTCAAGAACACACCTAAAACCCTTTCAAACAATTACAGCATCAAAGATGACTTTATGCACATCTGTTTACTATACCATCCAGTAAACATGCAGATTCACAGAGAAGCATGCATGCAAAGAAAGGGTTAAGACAAAGAATATCCTCAGCGTGATCCCAATAATCCCTCCAGATCATTTCGTTTGTGAGAAGTATTCTAGATGGAAAGTTGGACTAGTATCAGCCCAGAAGTTGTTGTTGATCTGACATAAGTCAAAGGAACCTACAAACTGCAGGCACAAAGATGCTAGATTAAAAAAAAAAAAAAAAGACGAAGGA
>NW_010433131.1:75554-76170 GCF_000710305.1 Buceros rhinoceros silvestris
TCAAATAAACCTCAGAACTGCAGGCACAAAGAGGCTAGATTAAAAAAAAAAAAAAGAGTCGAAGGCTCATGTTAAGAATCAGTCGGATCTCCTTCACTTTCCAGAAACAATTCTTTTACCTTTAATTTCAAAGGGGCTTTGGAGGAAAAGACTGAAAGAAATATAGTTCATTTCAGCAAAACACATATTGTAAAAAAAAAAATTAAAAATCTATTTTTGGGCTAGAATGGTTGAAGAAATCCCTGATTAGCCCCTTAATGGGGTGAGTCCAATTTAGTGAGAATGATCACCAGAGGGAGTCATTGACTTTCCCATTAAAGTCAAAGGGAATTTTACATACATCAAGACTG
The DNA here is from genome assembly GCF_000710305.1 of Buceros rhinoceros silvestris. Taxonomy (NCBI): domain Eukaryota; kingdom Metazoa; phylum Chordata; class Aves; order Bucerotiformes; family Bucerotidae; genus Buceros; species Buceros rhinoceros. The sequence goes on from NW_010433131.1 coordinate 75,905, forward strand.
CAGAATTTGGGGACAGAGCTGAGAAAGACTCCAAACAGATTGGAGTACGGGGACCAACGCAAAACACTATTTTATGGATTTCATCTGAATCAATTTTCCCCTCTGGAGTTCCAGAGGATGACTATCATATTCCACGGTGAAAGTTAGAGAGAAGTCACTGAATTCAGTGGGTACACACTCCAGCACACACACAGCAAAAAAAAAAAAAAAAAAAAAAAAAAAAAAAAAAAATTTCCCCGCTGGGGGATTGAAAGAAAAAAAAAAAG
>NW_010433131.1:76204-104524 GCF_000710305.1 Buceros rhinoceros silvestris
AAAAAAAAAAATAATTTCCCAGCTGGAGTGATGTAAGTAAGTACTAAATGCTCAGTTTTGTCTCTGGATATGCAACATATCACAATCCTCCTGGAAAAGCAATTTTTCACAGTCCCAAGAGAACCTCCAGATGCCACACACAAGAGCGTGACATAATCTCTTGGGAATATCTGGACTTCAAACAGGAAAATAAAAAAGTGAAAATGAGACAGGAAGAATTGATAGTATAGGTTTTGGTTGGTTTTTTTTTTCTTCAGTGTTAGTGACTAAATGAAGAAGTGAGAATAGGGATTTGTGAACCAAGTGATAAAATGAAGTAGATGAACCAGTCAACTCAGCCATGAGCAAGTGTGTACTTCAGGCTCAAACACCTGAATTTCATGACCTTTAAAGAAATACCATTATCTTAAGAACTGGGCTTTTCCTTGCTGGACTTCAGCTCAACCCTCTTCTTGTCACAAAATGCCAGCAGACTTTGGTTTGAAAACAAGCTCATTCACTAGGCAACTTTCCCCTTAACTCTGCACAATAACATTATACAGCAGAAAATTAGGAGATTAAAAAAAGGCAAGGAAACACTCCCAGCAACCAATGAAATTTCACTTCCCCAGAAATGTCCTCTGAACAAACAAAATTCAATTTGTTTCTGTGTTCCCAGGTAATGGCAGCACCTGGTTTTGCTTGTTTATTTAATTACTACTTCTTATTCATGCAATTAGCTGAGAGACAGCAGCCTTTCATTCATTACATTAACCATACACAGTTATTTGCATAGCTGTTTCCATTTTGAGGCTGAATTGTGGATAGAGGCTCTGTTTTCGGCTGTGACAGGCACAGAACCACTGGGAAGCCTCATGCAGGGCAGCATGCAGTGATCTGCCGCTTCCTGAAGGGAGTCACTCCAGGAACTGCACTGGCTGCCCATCTGCTTCTGATAGCAAATCAAAGCCCTGTTTTTAACATGTGCTGCAAAGTACCACATGGCTTAAGACCTGGCTGACCTTCATCATATGTACCACCAAAAAATAGCCGAGTTCATACTAAAGCATTTTCATCAACAGGCTGTCCAAGCTTAACTTTTACTGCCCTTTAGAATGTACAAGACAGTCTGGTCAATGTATGCTCAACTTATAATTATCAGTACTCTTATTGTGGTTGGGTGAAAAAATTCAGAGATGAAGGCTACATGAACGGTTTGATTTAACATCCAGTTGAGTCTAGCACTGTTGCAATGCTCAAACGAGTTGTTGCACAGTTAAATGTTTTTTTAAACACTCAAGATACATCTGCAGATCACAAAGTTTAGCAGAATGCTGACCCTCTCCATTAATAAAAGCAGCAATCACCACCCTCAGGTCCTCTGAGTTCCTGGCAGGGAACTGATGTCAGCTTATTTTTATTTACTAGTTTACAATTCAGCCTTCATATATGACACACAGCTATGGTTAGGATTAGTTCTGCAACCAATTGCAGCAAGGCGCAGGCTTTTAGTAGCATCGTTTTAACCCTACCTGTGCCATCTGCCTCTCCAGCTTTGACCGGGGAATATCATCAAAATAGTTTTCATTTCTTCTTCTCCTTGCATCACCCTGCATGATAATGTGGGGAACGTCCAGGGAGCCACCAGTAGTGAAAGTGCTTTGGCTAAGTGATGGAGACAACTGAGGAGGAGTGTGGTTACCGCTGGGTTCCTGGACAGAGAGGAGTAAAATTCAACATAAGAAGAGGAGCATATTGTTGACTTCAAACCACATATTAGAAGTGTATTGGAAATGTTCATACTAAAAAAATTAAGGAACAATTCTTGAAATAGAGTTTACTGTGAATGAAATTTCGAGATTTGGTATCTAAGGCGCAGAGCCCATGTGGAAGGAAAATGATTCACTATTTACACGAACTAGTGGCAAATTCTCTCTCCAGAACCTCTTTGTGTAGTACACGCTCTCTTCTAGGACTGCTAGAGACATAAAACTGTGAGTTACTTCTTGTCAAGGCCCAAATAAAGTAGTGATTTAGGACTAGCTATTTGTAAAATGAAATACATTTTCGCCACTTCTGAGGAGCCACTCTGAGCAGTGAAAGTGATTTGAAAGTGATTTGAACTCTAGCAACATCTCTCGATGGAAAAAAGAAATGCACAAACACTTACAAAATATAGACTCTGTCTGCAATTTTTATAGATTTCACAGAACATCCCTTTAACCTGAAGTACTGGATATCAGAAGCAAGCTAAATAACAGTTCCTAGATCGCATGAAAGCATCAGGGTTCAAATATTTTACCAGGCCTTACTTGTAATCTGTGCTGAACTGTGACCTTGTATCAGTCAGTGTGCAAATACCACAGGAAACCAATACGTGAACTCTGTCTAACAAACAGCTAAACACATCCTCCTGACCATACATTTTACCAGGATCTGCTACCACACTGCTCCCAGCCAGCCACTGTATTTATGTTTGGAAACACCTATTCTCATGCACATCACATCACTTGCTCAAACATCCATTACAAATACTGGTGCCCAGCTCCATCGTTCAGCGCTGTCCTGAAGATTGCTGTCAGCAGAAGCAGAGCTACAGTGTACCGGGCAGCCAGTCTGCACACCTACAACCCAGTGTGGACTGTAAAACACTGTCATAGCAACTGGATGGGGAAAGATGTTCCTCTCTCACGATGTAGGTTACTGGGCTCAATTTACCTGACACTAGAGATTTCTCTGATAGTAAGGTCTCTGGAGGCAGAACGTACCCAGGAGTTGTTTGCACAGTGTAGACCTTGTCCAAATTACCTGTTGCCATAACATGTATTTCAGTACTGAACAAAAAGAGACCTGAAGATATCACAGGAAGCAAAAACCTGCTCCACTGCACTTGGAGGGTAAAAACTCCTGCCTTTTTAGTTAAAGAAAGAATTAAAGTGGATATTTCATGCATGATTACACTGAAGTAAACCTAATTCTGAAAAGCACAAGGTACTTTACTCCATGCTGTTTAGAAACAAGAGCTGTAATGTCTTCCAAGTGGAAAGGAAAGGTGCAATTCGCTGTATGCATTCAAGTGATAGTAACATCTGATGTTAATATTGGAAATGAAGGAGGAGTCTAAGTGACATTATTCCTTGCAGTCACAGTAACAGATCAGTATTTTCCGTGTTGGTTGACTAAAATCAGGGACGTATAGTTGTTTAGCAATGTTTAATTAACTGGGATTTTTTTTTTTAATTCTCCAGCTTTCCTATGATTTGAGACAAGTTCTCAACATTTCCCAGGGCAAAGAAAGGAGTATTTTCCTCTTAGAAACAGTCTTTTTCCCTCCTTCACAAAAATCCACCTACATTTGGCCCAGTTAAAAGATTCTGAAAAGCTGTAGTCTGCACATGCTCAGGTTTGGTGAGGCATAATGTATAAACCCTACCCTCCACGTGCTCAGCTCTGACTCTAGATGGTGCACATGCCTCTGCCCTGAAAATAACCTGAGTACAGGGGGCACCGAACAGGATCCTTTCTAATGACCGCTACCTGCCGTTCCAGCCAGGCAGGTAACCTCTCTCTGCTGGAGTCATGATTCCCCCACTGTGAGGAGACTGATAGGGCCATCAGCACATCAAAGAGACAGATGACCATGGAATGGACATACAGATTCCAGCTCTCATCGAGCTTTTCATATTTTATCAAACTGCATATAAAGAGGAAATTCACTCAGAGATCTATATCGGAAGATTGCTGGCAAGGCAATACAGGCAAGAAATACAAAATGGAGAAATAAAAGAATTGTGGTGCCGCTACATTATGGAACAGTATGTAATTGTAGGATTTTATGCTGTTTTCTCAAAGTCGTCCTTCACAGCACAGATGGGTACTCAATTGTACAGCATGTTGTCATATACACAGCGCTGTGTTATCATGAGTTATCGTGTAGTCAGTATTTTATTTTCACCTTGTTTTGTGGCCCCGAACCCCTTCCCTAAACTCTATTCAAATCCCACTCTGAAGATAGGATGACTAATTTCATCACTTTCATGATCTTAGAAAGTGCTTTACAAATGTCAGTCAACATATTTTCACCACACCCTGTGACTTCTGGCAATTTATTATCACCACTTCAGTGCAGGGCACCTAACACATACACACAAAGGTTAAAAAAGTATCAGTCACTCTGGATGCCCAATTACGATATCTATTGTCTGATTTTCCAAATGCTTGTATTAAAAACTCCACTTCTGTTGATCTAATTTGCAGCACTGTGTGCTCAGCAATTGTACAAATCAGACTCCGGATTCCTGTCAAATATGCGTAATGTTGGTAACCTACAATTAATGACTGTTTATGAGGCAATTACCTAAATAACTTACAAAGTGCTTTGTGGCAAAAGCAGGTGTAAATCTATATTTTCGTAACTACAGCTATTCCTTTAATTGTCTCTCTGCCACTCTTCCTGCATTTTTCTTCCTCACTCCATACCCACATCCTCTTCTCCCGTGCAGGTGTTATGATGTCCTCACTACCGTGCTACTGTTAGTGACCAGGTACTCGTATCATGTTTCCACCCTGTTGTGAATGCATGGGTACATGTCCTGAACACACCTTTCACTATGGAAATCTGCTTCATTCCCGCCTCTCAGTCCTGCTAGTCACAGAAAGTTGGAACCACACAGGGCAGGGCTGGAAGGGAGCTCCTTCTCCAGGCTGCCTAGGTGCACCTCATGCCCTACAGATGTTTGTCTGACCAGTTCCTAAAAACAGGAATTCTCTCCAGTGAATTAATTCATGAGTTAAACTATCATTACTATTGTATCACTTCTCCAAATCTTCAGCCGAAATTGATGTTCCTTCAGTTTAAGTTCTAGCCTCCAGTGCTGACTGGGTGAGGATGGGTTTCCATGAGTAACATGGAAACGTGTAATTAAAGATTATAATGCACTCATGGAAGGAAAGCAGGATTGCATAGGTAACCTGAGATCTGTCATCATCTAACTTTTGAGAATATGACTTTGAAATCAAAATAATTTTTCCTTAGTACACAGTTGTGGGAATAACATATTTTGTGGATATTTTTAATGTTTGTTGCCTTTCCTCAATATTTAACCATTTTCCTCCCTTGAAATGTTTTAAAAGCTAATGCAAAAAGAGTCAAAAAAGAAGAAGTGTTAGCCATGCTTAGGTTGACCTTGGGACCTTGAAAATAGACTCCTTAAATAACAAACTACGTTTTCTACTGATCTAGAGCAACCTGATCTAGTGGAAGGTGTCCCTGTCCATGGCAGGAGGGCTGGAACTATGTCATCTTTAATGTCCCTTCCAACCCAAACCATTCTATGACTCTATGTAAATCTATCTTCTAGTAGCAGCAGTTTATTTAAACCAATTTTCAAGCTAAAAATTATTGCAAACTACAAACCAAGTACTATGTCTTTCGTTTGTGTGAAATGACATAGCAGCAGTTGATGGGAAAGAAAACATTAATCCAAACTCTTTAGGATTCTCTGCGAAGACTCCAATACCACAAGGTGATGAATGACATTTAGCACTTGCCTGCATCAATAGCTCTAGCTGTGGAGCAGCAGACTACTTTTTATCATTTTGACTACAGGTGGAGGACATCCAGTTTTCTCTTCACTATTAACTGAGAATAACCAATAACACGGACTGTGGAAACTCTCCTACCTGCTGAAGAGGAACTAATTCCCCAGTCCAGAGCACTTGAAAGTATTGAGCAAAAATATGCGACTTTCAATTGATTCTTTGTTCCTGGGAGTGTTTTAACACCTGCCGTGCATCAGGAATCATTCACATAATACATAAAAAAATTAAATACAAGAAAAATAGCCACGCATTTGTGCAATACGCCTTCAAGCAGGATGTTATAGACTTGTGAGATCTTTTTCAACATGGCGTAAGAAATAGGTTGAATTTGGAGGGGGATCTAAATGTGGCATCTGAGAGTAACCAGGGCGAAAACAAGCTGGTCACTGAAATTGTAAGTGTATGTAAAAATAAGCCCTCATTCTGTCTTTCTCTATTTCTCTTTACACCAGAAAATTTAATTTGGGAGCATGGACACTCCCTGACATTTGGAAATTTGGTCCCAAATGAGATTCCAGTCAGAAATGCAGCCCCATGAAAATAATCAGATCCAATCAAATGCAAAGGATGTGACCTAAAACATCAAAATAGAAAGCATTGATAGGAACTGCGTTGAGACAACACAGTAGGGATAGGTCATCACATCACAAATCGGTAAGGGTAACAGGCAGCAAGGAAGCAAAGGCATTGGATTGGAGAAAACAAGTGAAGGAGGTGTAATAAGAGAAGATTAAATCTGGTCAAGAGTGGAAAAAACCCAGGGACATTGCAACAAGGTTTCTGAAAGAGGGAAAACAAATGAAAATTAAAAATGCAAGGAAACTTCTGATACACAGAAACATCTTCATGGCATTTGTATCTCAACAATTTCAAGAGGATCTCTTCAAGGAAAGCATAAATCATATGTTTGAAATATAAGTGCAAGTGGTTTTAAATGCGAAAGGAAAATGGTAACTCTTCTTCCGCAGTATTGATCTGCTGGGTTGGGATTCCTTTGGTCAAATGTAGAGATGTGCAGCTTGTACTCACCTCCTCCTGAGCTAGTTTCCTGAGCAAAGAAGATAAGCTGCTACTTCTAAGATACTACTCTATCTCACCGTAAGTAGACATTTGAAACAGGTCAGATGAATCACTCTGTAAAAATGTCAATTTATCTTTGCTGGCTATATGGGGAAGTGCAACTGAGCAGGTCAGCCCAAGACGTTTACACTGTAAACTTCTGAAGTGAGGTAAGTTAAACACCACTCCAAGCAGCCAGTTGTTCTCATGTGACTGTTAAGAAACATTTGCTGACTTTCTGAGAAATGCAAACAAATTTTCATGGGGACTCACCCTGAGGGTTATTGACCGAGGTGGTTTCTGAGGAGGGTCTTCGTGAAGCCTGTCTCCCAGAGACGCCAGAACACGCTTCCGGTGGCCAATCAAGCTAATTTTTAAGACCTGAAATAATAACAAAAATGCCTTGTTAAAAAGAACACATTGCAATCATTAAATAAAGATCCATTCAGAGTGAAGCCATTTTCTCTTAAAACCTTTTATCAAGTTAGTACACTACACAGGCTAAGCAGACAGAGAACAGTGTGAGTCAATCAATCAGGAGAGATAATGAGAGGTGAGATCAAACAGAGGAAAAATCCTGTAAAATAAAGTAATAAACCAAAGCAGGTATAGATGTAGAAAATTGAAAAAAAAAATTAGTCTCAAAAATGAGTAAGGAGGGAAGGAGAATGAAACAGGAAGAGAAAGCAGAAGAGCAGGAGCAAAAACAAGGGAGTGGGAGAAGAAGATGTAGAGGTGCAGGCAGTGAGTGATAAGAATGAAAAGAGATTCACAGGAGGGATGAGGAAGAGAGCGAGGAACAGCCAGCGAATGCTTAGAGAGGGCAAGAAGGGAGAAAAGGAAGCGCACAATGAATAAATGTTACCACTTTTACATCTATTCACCAGGTCGTTCATGTGCAATCTCTGAACAACACATACAGTTTGCACTATCATGTAGAATCACCTTTGCATTAAAAAAAAAAACCCAAAACAAAAAAAAACCCCAGAAGGGCAAACTTTGTCCTGGAGGTCTATTACTTTTAGCAGATGAAATGAAAAAAAATCTCTGTTGCACACAAATGTGACCATCAGTGGATAGGTACAAATACCTTGTGCTTGCCCAAACTACAAGAACATTACTGAAGTTCCAAATTTACTGCAACTACTCCCCACTTGTGTATCTCTGCATCCCTGCCACATACAAAACCACCACTGCCCTCAGGCAAATAGAGAGGGCAGAAGCAACATGCTAGAAACTTAAGCATTTGTTAGTGGGAAAAAAGTCATATACCAATGCTATTTTTTAACAGCTACAACAGCTTCAAAGTGTAAAGCGGCCCTAATTGCAGAAGCAAGCCTCTGCTCTGCAAACAGCAATGTCCTCACGTAACTCTTCCAGACTGCACGTATGGTTTCATACACCAGAGCTGCATCCATTCGCTCTCAGAAGACAGTACTTCCCACTATATTTAGGACCACCATGTGTCAACACCCTTCAGTTGAGCGGAATTTCTCACTCGACCTAGAAAAAGTAATAGTCCCCAAAAAACCCTGAAAACGTTACCTCTTAAGTGAACAACTACCTCAGTTCAAGCAGTACCACTAAGAGCTACCATTCATGAGAACAAATAAAACCCAAAGCCCAGCACCTTCCCTATGACATCTCTTAGATCCAGTATCTCAGGACAAGGTACAGGAACACACTGTCATCATTCTGGTGGGGGAACTCCTGCCTATCCGTGGGCATGTCCACACTTCCTCTGTTGGATGTCTCTGTGCTGTTTGATATTGCTGAACAATACGAAAGTCCTGTTTGCCTGTATCTAAAAACTGATGGGCTATGACATGAAACAGATCAAGGCCTTTCTCTGAGGCAGCTTACAGGGTTGCTGCAAACCCTGCAGCTCAACAGCAGACCCAAGTCTGCTATTAGCCTTCCTTATTAAGTGTAAATCTGGAGAAGCATGAGTGAAGCTGAGATAGTGCAGCATGCAGAAAAATGCCGGAGGCATGCCGAAGACTTAGTTATGTATTCAGTTTACATTGAATGTTAAACAGAAGGGTGCACAGTTTATCCCATTATTTAACTATATGAAACACGTGAATGAACTATAGCTTCTTTAAGCATTACTCAGGTAATGCACTTCAGTGAACTTGCTTCTTTCATAATGCTTCCCCATCATCAACAGCATCTATTCTCAGAGATTTTTCAGTCAAGCTACAGCTCTTGGGTTGTTTCAAGGTTCTCAGTGCTCTGACTGCCTTATTAGCTATATCAAACCGCACAAAGAATTCTCTTTGACTTCACAGAGCAACAGGGGAGAAAAGGACCTAAGTCTTGAGGGACTTTGCACATAAGAGATCAGCAGATGGGTCTAAATGTTATATTATTTTAATCTGAAAACAGTACAGATCTTTAAAAGCCATAAGCTCTGCTAAACTTATTCCACATTTTGTTTTTCCATTAAAATGGTGGTCACTCCAAATCTGAAGTGTTAGGGATTTAAAGATGCAACCTACAGGCAATAGGCAGCTGCAGCCCAGTCTCAACTGGACCACATCCTCTGGTAAGTGAGGATGGCTGTATTCTTCTGAAAATGGACTCCCTAGTAATTTTCTTACTTGGAAAAACCCATTACTCCACTTACAAATACAAACTATTGTTTTCTGAAACACTTCTGCATTAACAAACACCCTGAAACTCTGAAAAATTGTTCTGTGATTGATTATCCTTGACAGCATTTATCAAAAATGTCAAGTATCACGAATATAGGTCAACGGTTGCGATGGTAAAATTGCCTAAAGCAGTATCTTAGAAATATCTTAATGTTGCATATCAACTAACCATTAAAAGTCTTGTACTCTAGCCCACAAGTTAGTTCCTCATGAACACCTTCTACCTACCAGGTAACAGTGAGCACAGTAACACTGAACTTAGGGACAGTCAATACAACGCACCTAAGCGGTACCCAATGAAGCATTTTGTCAAACGGCTTGCAGCCTACTTAATGTACAACAGTGAAAAGAGCTTTGCAGTGTGGCTGCAGGAATCAGCTACAACATGTCATGAAATTGTTCAGAGGAGCTTATGGTCCTCCACAGCCTCTTATTTCACTACCAGGACAAAAAAAACCCCACCATGTACATGACATGCCTCTTTCTACCAACAGTAGGATACCTGTGGCAAAAATATTACAACTCCATCTCATATACTGGCTTATATTTGATGCTGTAATACAATCAAAAGAGAATGGAGCAAGTCATTTGACCAAAGAAGAGATACGTGCACACAAATTTAATCCTATTTTTACCTGCATATTCTCTAATGGTTAGCATACAAAATGAAACTACACCAGGAAATGTAAGAAATCCACAAATGTAACTAATGTAACACTTTGCACTTAGATCTCTGACTTGGCTGACAGATGTTTTAAAAAACAAACACATGTAGCCCAGTAACTCCCTGCTGACTGTGTATGTGTGGACGCTGGAATTAACAAGTTATTCCATCTAAAACAGAGCACTGTTTCTGCAGCATTTTTATGCCTGATATTTTAGTCTGATTGAATAGTACAATCCAATGCTGCATTTTTATAATTATTCTACTTTTTTAAATTAGTATTATAATGATTAATGAAATTTAAGACATCAATTCCCCCCCTTTTTTTGAATAATCTGAAAATTACTGTATGAGCTAAAATTAGTACCATAAAAGCACAAGTACTCTGGACTAAACATGTAGCAGCAACCAGACCCTAGGAACCAGCTACAAAGTGGAAAACTTAGTTATTCTCTGGTAACAGCATCAGACACTTCAGAATCTAAGAAGAAAAAATAGTAACATACAAGCCAACAACATGTGATCTTCCTACTTCTGCAAGTAAATACCCCAAAACACTAGCTAAATTCAATTTTATTAACCATTTTACTGCTGGTCATATTGCAATAAACGCCATGCTATCTTGGAATTTTGGGTGACAGATACATTGATACTTTTCTGCCAAAATGCCACTCCGTGGGGCTAATGCTAAAACACGGCAGTGCCAGAATAGCCAGGAAGTGAGACCAGACCAAGCAGTACAGCTCACCTGCTCATCATGAGTGGTTTAACCGAAAATTTGAGAAAGGATTAAATACACTTGCTGTCCAGCACGGACAAGTGTTCAACATTTTACAAATCCTGTCCATAGAACAGAGATGAACAGTTAAAACAAAAAAAACCTGAAACCAACCGAACAAAAAAAGGTGAAAAAATCCCATATCCCACAGACTGACCAAGATTAAATGCTGTAATAACTGGCATATTTTGAAAGGTAGATATGCCTGAGTCAGCTGCGATTCTGGATGCCTGGTGGCTCACCATACCACACAGCCAAACCCAGTCCAAGCTGTATTACACTTCTGTTGCATTTTTTCACATAGGGATACTTTCTGCTCTTTCTCATCCTGACTCCAACTGCTGATTCCTTCCAACCTAAATTATCACAGACCCTTGCCATTTTTAACAGTGCAGGGATTTTCCTATAGAGCCCTAACCATCCAGCAAAGCCAGACATGTAAAAACAGAGAGGCTTTAAAGCATCCTTCAGATCAGAGACTTGATGCAAACCTGCTAGATGCAAAACTTCTCTGTTTTCCACCACTGCAGTGGAAGCAACTGTTTATTATGCGTATAAAGAGCCTTCTAAGAGACTTATGATCTTGTATCATAATGATCTGAAACATGCACCATTATCCCCCTGAATTAATTACCCAACTGGAAACCGATGTCAGTTGTCTTGGTGACAGCATTTCACAAAGACAGACGGCTGCTTAGTAAGTCTCCTTTCTATACGTTATCACGAGGAACTGATGTCTGTTTGCTGTGCGTCCCCCGACGTCCTCAAATATACAATTTGCAGATCTCCAGTTTAATGGTCCTGAGAAACCAAAGACCAAAAGTCTGCTCCAAGTAAAGGTAATTCTGAATCCCCAGTTTTTAGACTCTGCTGAGCTACACTACTGCACATTACTTGCTGCCAGAGCAGCAGTGTTACAACACTGTTCAGCTGTTGCCATCCAGGTCAAATTCAGGCAGGTGAGGATTCAGTATTTTTTGCAGAAGTTCTCAGGACGTCCTTCAGTACTACTGTGGATGCTGGAATTTTTGTCCTGACTTGGCAGACAAGCCATTTTTGTCATTAAACTGTGTTCCAAATTCTCATTAGTTTAAGAATTGGTTGACTTAAAGTGCTAGTACGTTTGGCTAAAAAAGTCATTGTAATTTTGTGCTTGTAATCGATAACTCTTAATATTTCAGTGGAAAAATACTAATTTTTCACTAATAAAACCCAGGAAAACACAAGGAAACAAGACCTGGCCAATAGTGAGACCTGGCCACTTTGCCGCCTGAGGATGTGTCTAAGGCTACGTGCTGAACTGCTTTTTAAAAACAATTTTTAAATAAAAAAGAAGTTAAATCCATGGCCTCAGATATAAGGACAATCATTACATATGTGCATTTTTATTACATGAAGCTCAAAACCCCGTAAATCCTAAATCCTAAAAGTCTATTGTACATACAAACACAAAGACACGATAACAGTTACGATTACCTCTTCTAAGAGACAAGGCTGAAAATACAGTATGTGAAAAGCAAGTCTGTACATAAAGTGAAAACATTCCTTCTGTTTTCACAGAGAGTTACTGGAAAAAATATTGGACAGTTTGAAAGGTGGAACACATTCCCAAACTGAGTCCTAGAGGATAGACTTCTTAGACTGTTCCCTCCACTGGTGACTTGCATTTCCACCTGGGTACAGCGCTAACGACAGGTCCAGTCACTGGTTCAGAACAGATGTGGAAAACGTGTGGTCACAGAGATCAGGATTATTCTTTCCAGCCAGCTTCCTGGAGTCTTCAGTGTTAATAACACAGCACGCAGAGAGCAATTGCTATACCGATATGTTGTCCCACAATGTTTTGCAGGATTACTTACATAGGAGATAAGTTATAATTAAAGTTACTACAACATACTTCATAATGAGCTAATAATTTATTTATCTATTTTTAATATGCAATTATCAGCAAAGCATATTAATCTGTACACAAGTGTGAAATATAGCTAGGGTAACAAGAAGTAGGGGATAAAATACTAATCTCCATAGAAAATTTTAACAGCTTTAAAATTGATTCTTCTGATCTTGATTCAGTTTCATCACAGACTTAACTCCAAGCAAGGAAAAGGAAAAAACCACAACATTCAAGCCCTTTTAAAAAAGAAGACATTTGTCTACTAAATAAATAGCTGGTTTTTAAGGCCTTTTAATAACATACAGTAATGGATGTTTTCAGAATAACAGAAGCAGTAAACAGCCATTCACTGCTTGGAGTAAAAGTGCAGATTACTCTAGTTCAGTGCTATAACCAATGCAGTCATTAAAAGGTAAGATCTGTATTATGAGAATAGCATTAGTTAATTATACCAACGTTAATATATTAGAATTGAAAAATAATTGTTTATTTCTATATCAAGCAGTTACATTGTCTTATAAAAAATAGCAATAAAAATAACGAAAAACCCAAGATGGAGTTGTAAATATCTCCTTCTAATGCTAGAATTTAATGGAGAAGTTTTTTTTTAAATCATCAACATTTTTTAGATACACAATGACTGCAGAAAAAATATCTTCAACATACAGAAAGAAAAGCCTAACAACTGGACAGGAGAACCTGGACCAAGGATCAGAACAAATGTTAATTCGAGATGTTATTCAGAATACATTCTGTTTCCTAGTGTATTTGCAAGTTACCAGCTGTATGTTCAAATACCTAATTATTATTGCATTAAAGTATTATAAGTTCAGTAAAATTATTTTTCTATAATGTAAAACATTCATATTAAAAGCATGGCTCCACCCTTGAATATCCAGTTTGAGCCAAATTGATGCACAGAGGCTATCTACCCAGGCCATGGAGCGGTTCAATCAGAACACCACACACGGCCATCCAGAACACACTTATAGCCTAAAACATTAAACATTCCAGAATTAGAAACTCGATCATGCATTATTGTCCTACTTCTAGCATTAATATTTATCCACTTTCTAAAGGAAAGAGCAGTAAAAGAATTGTGAAGATAAAAACTTGAAAAGTGTTTGTACCCTTTGATACAAAGCTTCACTGGCAATGGCGATACTCCACCAGCATAAACTGGTAGCCGTATGCTAAGGACACAACCCAGCCCAATACGCTGCCAAAATACAGGTTAATTGTCCTCTAAGTCTCATAAAAACCGCACAGAAATACTTCCTTAAACGAAGGAAGATCTGCAGAAGTAAATACCAGGGTTCTGTCTAAGAGGAGCTGTGCTGGGCTGCAGAGTGGGAACAGCTGTGGCAGAGGGACCTCCCAGGGATATCACTCCAGAGATCCCATCCTGCTTAAAAACACACCTGGGAGGCAGGCAGGGAGCAGCAGTTCTCTGTATAGCCAGCTCCTCATTTGCTTCCTTACTTGACCACAGAAGAGCTAACAGTGGCCCAAGTAAATGGGCAGGACAGTAAAACCAAGGATGGTTGTACTTGTGCTTACAGTTGTGCAAGCTGAGGATAAGATGCATCCACCACAGCGAAAGCTCAGCTTCTCTCTGGTGGATGACCCAAAAGAAGATTTACTGTTGGAAAAGAAAAAATAATTTTGTGACGAACCCTAAAGCTACAGTTTTAACAGAAACCATGGTCTATGACTCTGTGCTTTTTAGTATTCAGCGGTTACTAAATTTAGTTTTCTATTTTGCCTGTCAGGTGTCTGACATTATTCCCCTGAGGACTGGAACAAACCTGTCAGAGCAAGGGTAGCCATTTCATGAAGAATGTTTTTCTTCTCAGAACTGTTTGTGTTTTATCAGTAATCACGGTGAATACACCCTACTGCAGAGTGGCTACTTAGCCTCGGCCATACTGCTTTCTTTGACAGCATTTTGCACACTAGATGAAGTAAAACACATTTAGTGATGTGCTAGTACAGGCACTGTTGACTCTGTTTTGCATATCATGTGTTATGCTGTCCAGGGATGTCACCTCTATCAAGATCTTAATTTCATTGCTTTACAGGAAATACGCACCTACAGATACAACATGATGTTAAGAGGACCCCCAATTATCGCTCTACCTGCTATGCAGCAACAAGCAGCTGACCAATTCAGTCGCTTTTTCTTCAGCAAGGACACTGCCCAAAAAGATAAACTTTGAATGATTCATAACCTCAGTACAGGTTATGGCGTGACATACAACCTTAGCATGAAAGTAACAAATTAAGAAATCCTCCATCTACTTATTTTCCTAGTGGTCTCATACTACTCTGGTTTGCAACCCTTGCTCATTAAACGGTTATTTAATTAAATTCATTAAAACAAATACTATGGGTTCTGGAGGAAAATCATGGCTTGAAATAAATTGTACCAGCTCCTCTCCCCAGGTTTCACATTCCCTTCCACCTCCATCAACCTCATCCTTTAACACCAAATGGAAGGAGTTCCTACCTATGTAAAAGCTACCAATTCATCTCAGCTGCAGCTATACTAATCTACTCTTTCCGATAGTCTAACTGATTAGCATAATTAAAATAAATTAAGAGCAATTTTGTCTAACAGACATTCATTTTGGATTGTGATGTTGCTTGTCAGATTCTTGAACCCCAAATTTTGTCCATTTTCTAACTACATGATACGGCTTTTAAAAAAGCTGTTAGTTCTCCCTTATATCCTTGCTTCGTTTGTATCCTTTATGCTATCACAACTGAAGCAACACTACTACTATCTTAAAAAAAGGCAACAGCCACCATGGCAGAGCAGAATCATATCTCATAGGCAGAGCTGGCATCATGCTGTACTTTGACTCTTAATCTGTGAGGAGGAAGCACCATGGGTGGGAGAGAACAGGCTCTATGAGCACAGCAGGATGGCTGGATTAACTCTGCCAGGGGCAGCAAGGGGACAGCAAAAGCATTTCTCAAAATATCTTTCTCTTTCATGCCTTGAGGTAAGAGCAGGAAGGAACACCATCAAAAAGTGGGGTTACAAAAGGATACAAATAAAGTGGCAAAAATACTCATCCATCAGTAGCTCAAGTAAGTTCTTCCCTGGTGGCTCTGAGCAACATGACAAATTTCAACATAAAAGATTATTGTCTGCATGATTTGAGATAAATTGAAACAAGGCCATTCAGATCATACATATCTTCTTATGCAGATTCCTTCATTAAACATGCAACACTAGTCTGGCTTAAGGAAGAAACATTTTTGTACATAACCAAATTAGAACAAAGCAAGTGGGCAAACTGTGCTGAAGAGCTCTCCAAACAGGAGGCTGATTTTGTACTCTAGGTAAACCAAACTGAACTACACATTAACAACGAAAACAAGCAAAGCTTTGGTCATCTCAAACTTCTTGTCCTTAAAGATATTTTATAAATTAAAAAGAATATAGATGTGTTTATCTTTTTGAATTCCACAGTTTGAGCCGATACATTATTAATGAAGCATTCTGGGCAAAACCCACCAGTAAATGGGCTGTCACGGGAAAGGCTTTCTTGCTATAAATTCTATTTGAATTTTCTCAGTGAGAAGGGCTGCACAGAACTCCTAGTACAGGGTAGTGTAGCATGTTTTCTTCACCTCTGCTCTTTCTCTCTTTTTTCGTCATCCTTATCAAAAGTTCCTGAAAACATAAAGTTTTCTTCAAAGGGAGTGTCAAAAAGAGGATAAATCTACACTCCGTGGCTCAGGCTTTGCTTTCTTTACCTTGGGCCCATCCAACCCACACAATAAAGTCAAAACGAAAGACAGTGTCAACGAGTTCATCCCCCACTTCTCCTATCAGTAGTAGTACCACCAGTAGTCCTTATTTTGCAGTGTTAAATGAGAGGATTTGGGGATCTGCATGAAACCAAAATGACTTAGCAGTCCTGTGGATGCATCTAACTGCAGGATATCAGCCCCACGTTACAAGAAGTCAGAGACCCCAAATAACATCCATAATGATTTCCAAACCACTCTTAATATTGTCAAGAATCTCCCCAATGTCTAGTAATGCTTTCTTAAATTCCAACTATTGTAATTTAGCAAACATCCTTAATCCAACGATTAACCATTCTGATTCTTGAATTATGTTTTCATTAATATTTAACTGAAATTGTCTCTTCTCTAGCCCTTGTCCTGTCCTCACTGATTTATGAAAATAATTCATCATTATCTCTTTTATAACATCCACTCACATGTTCGCAGAAAGTTACATTTGCCCTCAGTCTTGGTCTCCTTAGAAGGAACATGCTCATTACACTACGTATGTAGTTAAAAGTTGAGACACAGCCCTGATTTCTAACTGTGTTGGCTTTGTGTCTGGTGGAGTTTCAGTAGTGGGGGACGTGGCTGCTACCTTGTGCCTGTCGAGGTTTTGGTAGCAGGGGGTGGGGCTGCTGGAGTATTCCTGTAAGAAGATTTGCAAAAAAGCTCCCCCAGCTCCAGTTCCACCCTGCCTCTGGCAAAGGCTGAGCCAATCAGCACCTCTGCAAATAAACGTATTTAAGGAGATAAACCGGTTTGTCAAGAGCCTTTGCTTTGGGAGCTCCCTTTTGTTTTTGGAGGAGACAGGGAGAGACAACCACGCGGTCACCCAGGTTAGTGAGGAAGGGGTTGGGGAGACATGCCAGAGCAGCCATTGCCCTTTGCCCTGTGGCGAGATGGCAGACTGAGTCCTTGCAATCCTCAGAGATCACCGGTGGAGAAAAGGTCAGTTTGCTACCCATGGAGAAGCCCATGCTGGAACAGGGGACAGATCCAGAAAGAAGCTGTGACGCTGAAGGAGACCCACGCTGGAGGAGTTTGTTGCTCAGAACCCACGGGAGATCCCCACACTAGCTGGAGGAGTTCATGGAGGACTGTCTCCTGTGGGAGGAACACCACACTGCCACAGGGGAGGACTGTGAGGAGTGTTGCTCTTGAAGACCAAGGAGGCAGAAGCAGTGTGGAGCGAACTAAGACCGACTGCAATCCTCGTCCCCTGCCCCACCCTGTACTGTACTGGGGGTAGAAGGTAGAAAGCTGGGCCAAGGAAGAAGGAAGGGGTGAGGGGAAGATGTATTTAAGACCCCGTTGTTTTTTTCTCACTGTGCTACTCTGATTGGATTGGTGATTTGGTAGCAGTTTCGTTGTTTAAATTAAATGGATTTTATTTCCCCAAGTCGAGTCTGTCATTTGCCCATGACCACAATTGGTAAGTGAGCCCTCCCTGTCCTCTGTCTCAACCCTTGAGACTTTTGTTGTATTTTCTGCTACTGGAGTGAGAGAGTAGCTGTGTGGTGCTTGGTTGCCAGCTGGGTCTAAACCATTACACTAACATAAAACATGAGCAGAAAGAAAGCCAACAATGCCTCTTCCCCTCATCTAAAATGCAATATAAACACATAAAATTTTTACTTTAAAAATAAGCAAGATAAAAATGTTTTCCTTTCTTTTGCAAGTGATTTCTCGTAACGTATGTGCAATTTTGCAAAACTCCTCTACTAGGAGTTGCTTGTGATCCTAAATTTGTTTCAACTGGACATAAAGAATCCAATGTATAAAAACATTATCCCGGATGAAACATCATCAGGCAGAAATCCGCAAGTTTTTGTAACGCTCCTCTTGTTAATACGCACAACATTCATATATCACTGTCCTTGTTTTGTGCTATGCTGTTCACTGATGTTCAATCAAATATCCAGTACCTCTACTCCTCCTGCCCAGATATTCCCCCAGTGCTGCTGTTCAGAAAAATACTCGGAGCTCATTATATTCTCTCACATGATCTGTACTTCCAAAATAAATTACTTTCACATTTCTTCAATTAAAACTTGTGTAACTGATTCAGCCCATTTATGTGTTACAAAGATCATACTCTATTTTAATCCTATTTTACAAATGTTACTACAATGTTAAATAATCACCCTTCAGATCAGAAATAACGCCATGAAAATCCACATATGTTTGGCATCACAAGTTTGCAGACCTTTAATTTTGCTGAGCTTGAAATGCTAAAGCAGAAAAGGGAGCAGTTTAGGTACATATATATCTATTAATTTATAGTATTAGGCAAAATAGCCAGCGGTATTATTGTGAAGCCAAATAAGTTTCTACATCATCTTGTCACAAACGTGCGCTACAGTGCAGATGACTTTAACTCACTGTAACATAAGAAATCCTGTCAGGAACATTTTACACTAAACCACCACATGAAATATGATTAACAATGAATCAGAAGAGTAGATTTATATGGATAACAAGCAAAAAGACAAAAACCTTATTATGAACAATTAGATGATAATGTAACTTACATATTTGCTATGTTCTAATATGTAGCCACTTGGGAAATCTTCACATGACTGACTTAGACTTAAAATGTATTTCTGAGTTGTACTAAAGAATTAACAAACATTTTGGGTTTTTCAAATGAATAAGGAAGCCTAAATTTAATCACTGTTAATAATCAAGTATAGTTTTAGAAACTCTGCTATTCAAGTACACGTTTCATTTCTGCGGGATTTTTAAATTCTGCCTGTATTTGTGATCTAGATGTGTAAAGTGCAAAGATTTTCTCTTTAAGTGTAAAGATTTTCTCATTTTAAGTACCCTGACATTTAAACTTACCTTGTTTCTGCTGTAATATGAACCTTTGAATCATAAAATATTTTCCATTCATGATTTGTGTTCGCATTTTCTTATCAAACAGATTTCTCACAGATATTTGACAATGTAAGCAAACCAAATTTCTGCACAAAATTGAAAGTAAATGACTCTGTTACTTTAGTAGCAGGCATGAAAAATACTTAAGGGAAAAGTTAAAATATGCTTTTGAAAGGTTATGTTATGTTTCTGTATTACATGCAAGGGGCTTACTCAGCTGCGGGCAATTTCTTCATTTTCAGAAACGCGTTCTGTGTTTCACCCTAATTTGGTCCCAGATAGGTACAGATGATCTTTTCTGAATTAACACCTATCACAAAGAATTTGTCAAGTGCTGATGTTCCCACCAAGACCCCAGGACTTGGGTGCCCTCCCTGGCTGTGAGCCCGGAGAACAGAATCAGCATGAGAGCAGTGCAGCCAAGTTTTCCCATCAAAGCACAGCACAGAGGGACTGGGAAAAATTCTCCAGATTCTTCATGCTTAAAAGATTTAAAACAATATGTAAAGTTAACAAAACATTTAAAGAGAAAACACTAAATGTACCAGCACTTCAGAGCTGCCCAGGAGAAAAAAATCCATATTTCAGTTTGGAAAACAGAGGGAGCAGAGCACGGAGAACCCACTAGCACCCTGAAATTTCAAAATGAGTTCCTAGAAAACAGCTCTCTGCTAGGAGAGCCCTCTGGGGATCGAGAGAGAAGTGTCAGTTCAAAACCGGCATGCTGGGAGGCTGTGAGAGAGTTTGAAGAGCAGCAGGATACTTTAATGTGCGCATTTTCCGGATGCAACCCCAGCATATCCTTCTTGCTCGGAGCTGCTTGGCAGCCATCCCACAGCCCGACTGCTGCCAACCAGCACTGCTCGTGGTCACGGTGAACGTATTGCGGCGTGCCTCATTGCTGGGACACACCAGCAGCAATGAACATCTTCAAAGAGAGCGAAAACTGTAGTATCACCATCTACATTTGTGTTACAGACCAGCATGAACCAAGACCTCACACGGGCTAGGGATTCCTCTACATCTCTGGTCAGGGAGCAAAGGCAAAAGTAAGTAATTGACAAAACAGCGTGTGCAAATCATAAACCAAAAGATGGTGAGAGACCAAGCTACAACTAAGTCCTCACTGTAAAATTAATTTTATCTGCTGAGAATTTAAAATGCAAAAGCTACATTTTATTAATCCACTTCTTAACTGCAGATACAACCAATGCAAGCTTCTGAAATAATAAGGTAAAATGGGAATTTAGAACTTATGAGAGATAAAATGAGTGCCAGAAATTTTAAGAGGATGAATAACACAGGAGAAGAATAGTAAGACCAGAAAATGGGTCATTATAGTAATAAGATAAGAAATAGCTAATGGAAGGATTTGCATTTTACAATAAAATTAAAAGGTAACTATTTGAAGGATACCAGTTGGTGACATCCACAAGACATCTGCGATCAACCAGAGCATGTTATTTTATTTGTCTGTTCTGGCTGTTGGATAACTTTGCAAATTCAACTTCTTTCTCTCTCACCCGTCAGTCTTCTCCCTCTTGCCACATCTTATTTTCAGCTCAACAGACCACAAATTCCTTTTCCCCTTGCAGCTTTGCTCTAGGTCCCCTTTACCACTTTCCACCCAGCTCAGCAATTTCATCTGCATTTGCAACCATATTCCCACCTCACCCAGCTGACCACTACAGAAATGACAGGGAAAAAGGACGACAAAAGAGTGAGTAAAAACTGCTGACCAACAAGTAAGGTAAAAAGCTGAGGGGAAAATGGAAAGGAAGCTGTTGGGTTAATAATAAAATCAGATTTGATTTAATAGCATCTGGCCTCCTCCATAAACAGTGAAATAACTATGTAATAAACATTCTTAATGTATGTTTAATGTCTATTATATATGTCATATACGGGATAACAACCCAAGCTTGCAGAAAGAGACTGCCTCATTCTTCAGCAATCTCTGTCCTTATTTTGCACCTCTAGAATACCGCTGAAACGAAGAGAACAAACACCCACATACGTTTCTATTCTTTCGTAGTCTGTACAGTGAGTCTTCTGTGTAAGTGGTGCTGCTAGGAGCGCTGCAACCACCTCCCCTCATCAGCTGCGACCTAGGACAAATTAGTATACTACTGGGCATAGTATGATTGCTTAATTCTTTATTGAAACAAAATATACAGAAAAAACAATGTTTTGTTTTCTTCCAATTGTACCGTTTGCTTCCAATAGGAAGCATTCTGCAGAATGGCTATTCAACAATGCTATGAAGAAAGAAGTAATTTTGTGAACATGGGCTCCTGCTGTATTTCTTTGAATTGTCTTGTGCATCTATTTTTTAGCTATTTAAAATCTTGTGAAATCTCTTTACTAGCATACATTTTCTCACTGTCTAAACTGAAAATTATTACAGTGTCATGAGGCAAGAAATAATTAAAAAAATAAACATTTACTTCTGTATGTTACCATTGTATTATTTTGCCTATAAATGTAAGCCCCTAGGAATTGGCATATATGTTAAAATCTAGGGTCAGCATTAACAATTTATAAGCTTCAGTGGTTCAGAATTTTATATTTTTAAGAAAACATGGCATGTGTTTGTATCAGCAAGTTTCACCTGTCATTATCCATCTCCCTCCTACACCTTCCTAGTATAAAACCCCCTTCTGCTTGCTGACAGAATACTAATTTGGCTTCGTTTAAATGCTAAAGCAGCATAGTCCAGCTATCTCATCTAAAATACATGTAAAGCTGTGAAACAATTGACAAGCACAATGAAAAGTGTCTACCGTAAGATCTGCATGGAATTATTTTTTCAATAGACACTAAAAAGCCAAAAGCCTACACTAGCCAAATTGTTTTCCACACATATCTCTTAAAATCAAGGAAGGGAAAAGGGTACTATTTGCGTAACAGCTCACCACTTCATACCACTTGTTGAGATTTAAAGGTCAGGTGATGTATACCCAGAATATATAAATATATATATATATATGTTTCCATTTGTGCAAGGACAGTTACTCATTCTTGTCACTTAAACCACATTTTTATTGTGTGTGTGCAATAAGAAAATGAGCATTAACAAAGTCTGCATCAAATATAAATTGAGGGCAAGAGGAATTTCCATATATGATTAGTACAAAACCCCTAAATATAGAGCGCTCTACGGACAAGACCTGGGCTGGTATCCTGCAGCAGTACATTCCAGTGACCCGCGCTGACAAATCTCCCAGACCACCTTCCCCGCAAAGGCGTAGTTTTAGAGCACAAAATGGAGAGTATAACAAAACTTGAACTGGCATGATTCATTGAGTTGATTCCAAATACTTAGCGTTCAAGTAGGTGGAAGTGTGTATGTGGGGTTTAAATACACACATTTCCATGTAAAAATGCATGATGTGTGTAACCATTTTTGTACACACACACATGAAAGAAAGCAGGAAAGAAAAATGTGTAAAGGACCTCTGGTACTACTGCAGAAGAATTAACTACAACACGCCTGAGAACCAGCGACCACCAAAGCCTGGATTTGATTAGCATCAAACTGTTCCACATTGGAGCAAACTGGGAGCTAAGCCTCATATTTCTTCTGGGGTGCACAACTGATGAATTACTCATTCAGATGTGCTCACAGAGTCTCACACAAGTGAGAGAGACTTTCCAATTTCCAAAAGTGAGACTTTCCAATTTCAAGTTGGAAATCAAGGCAGCGTAGCTTCCCCCACCCAAATGAATATGCAGACGCAAGCTAGCATGCTAAAACATTCCTTGCAATGGCAGAGAAGGTACATGGGCAAATGAGATAGCAAAACCTGTCAAACTTTACAGCTGAGATTAAAATGAGAAGAAAGCAACCGTCTTTTCTCTTTAAACTCTCTAATTTCCTGAGAGGCTAAGAAACTGCAGAGATTTATCAGCAGAAGAGTCACAAGTAAAAATAATTTGTTTCAGAAGGTGAATGTGACTTTTGTTGTGCAGATTGCATGAAGACAGGAACCATCATTGGACACAACTGTATTTCTACATATAAGCATCATATTTGCAGTATTTTAAAGAAATGAAAACGCAGAAGACCTTATCATAGTTCAAAACCTGCTTTGTGCAGCAAGACTAAGCAGGACTGAGTTAAGGAGCTGACCCATATACTGAAAAATAGGATCTGAGATTCAATGGGAAAATGTACATCATTATTTTAACTTTGCTCGAAGTTGCATAGCTAAATCTCTGTGCAGCAAACTGAAGAGTTATCTATACACTGCAGATTATTATGCACTCAGTGAACACAATATTTAAATCATTCTTGCAATGTTAGTGGTATAGAATTTTTCATACATTTTAAAGTTGAATAAATGGTTAGGAAAATAATTCAATGGGTCAGACGTTTCATTAACTTAAGTATTAACAACAAGATCCTTGAAGCAGAATAAAAATGCCTTTTTTTTTTTCTTCCCCTTGCCTGTGGGCCTATATACTTGCCCAGGGCAGAAGAATCCACTGAGAATACTTCTCAGCTTGCCAGAAGTACCAAGGTGCTAGACATTTAGGGCTGTGCAACCTGCATTCCCTGTTGAAATTCCTCATGTTTAGTTCCCAGCTAACACTTAACCTCTCGTCTAGATTTACACTTTGTTCTTGGTCCAAGATGCCTTGTTCCCAAAGGAATTTTTGCTTTGCTTTAATTTCTGAATGCACACTGACTCTCAGCTTAACACCGTTTAATGACTTAATCAAGCATACATACATTAGGATTCTGGCAGTATCTAAAATATTTTCCACGAGTTTATAAATTACCTGCCTGCAACAACCTAATGCCAGTGAGAGCCTCTTTCAAACACCACTTATTGGTTACAGGGATCAGAACCTGGTTTTCTTGATGTCAGTGGCAAAATACCACTGACTGCAATGAAGCCAGTGTCTCACTTGGACATGCTGTATTCCAATAAAATAGGGATTACACTGCATTGCAGAGCTGAAAAGGATGGGTACAGTTAAAATGAAATGCTAGAATGAAAGCTGACTGTAAAAATAGTATTTTCTTATTCAGCAGACCTACCCCACAACATATTCAATCTCATACCTACTTATACTCACGGTTAGGAAAAAACCCTAGGGTTACTTTTTATTTCCATTTCAGAGATGGCACATTTATGGTGAGAGTAAGCGGATCCTTTTTATACTGTCTCTCACTGTTGTGATTCTATCTTCCTCCCAAAAGCACAAACTTTTGAATCCCAGCTTTTGTCAGGAAGACAAACGCACAAGTCCCACAATTGCATAGAAAGCCTCAAATTATCACATTGGGGGTGGTGGTGCAAAAAACCCCCACATCTTAGATTTCCTACGATATTTGAAGCCCTGAGGTTGACTAGCTTTTCATCATCTATACAGTTGCTAATTAAAGAACAATGGAACTTCCAAATTCTATGCACAGAAACAGTCTGCACAAGTTGGAGCAGCCCTACTGCAAATACTACCTGCATAATCCTTGTTACCATGTAAAGGCAAGAATCATCCTTTCAGACACCAAATTAGACTTGTAGGCAACGTGCACAATGTAGTTAAAAGAAACCTTTTATTTCCAAACTTGACAATTTTTACCTTGTGGTCCCCAAGACAAAATGAACACAGCATTTTGGTACCCACTGGATTACGAAAGGTTCTAACTTTGACTTAAGTGAAAGGATTTTATAACCTCTCAGGGATGCAAATAAAAGCTTGGACAGAACCCAAGCGTAACCAAACTACTAAAACCAAAAACCACATGCAAAGACGAATGAGAGAAGTTATACGGCAATATTTCCCCCCTAGCTGTGCTCCATAAGGGACTCTGTTGAGACTCGGGTGTAAAGAACACTGTTGTTTGCGCCAATCCTCTCCTCCCAACCCATTGATACAGCGTGTAAAACTGAGGCAGATCTGAAGCAAATCAGGGACAACCTGCAGTTTTGACATGTCTTTCTTTCCTCATGACCCTACAGCAACCTCTCCCAGGCTGTTGGTGTCGGTGGTAAGCAAGAGCTACAGATGAGCTCAGCTCAGTCACAACACTAGTGATATACTAGTGTAAGATGCAGATGACTGCAACTCTTACTAATAGCTGCTCTTGATCCTATATTGTCAACTCTCAGCCTTTTCGGCTTGGTTTGGTACCACTCGTGTTTTACTACAGCAGAAGCCTACGAGGAACTAAAGCAGCCCAGGTCTCAAGAAGAATGGTGTCCATGGTGGAACGAAGGGAATTGGATGCACCCAATTTGGAATGACTTGCCATTGCATCTCAGGCATCCGGGACTTCCATCATGCTATGGAAAAAGATGAGAGAAGACACAGCCTAGCAAGACAAAATGAAAAAGGAGTATAACTGAACAGGAAATGAATCTGGAACTGAAGAAAGCAGGGAGCAAAGTAGATGTGCTCAGACATGGCCTCCCACTTCCCTAGATAAATACGATTAGGGTTGAGTAATGTGATTCAAGAAGAAAATTATACGACACTGTGTTTTATTTCACAGTATGCTAAAAACTGATTGAAGAAATGTGAAGAAGAGTAAAAGACTCGTTCTTTTAGCTTTACTTTCAAACACAGCAATCTAACACCATACCATTCTGATATGCGGCTGTATGCATTGCTTCTATGGCTATTACCCAGCTTCTTAAAAAATGAAATCCAAACCTACACATTTTATCTTACAGAGCGGCAGCACAGGTTTTGTAGAGTGAGAACTTACGAATGGTAAACCAGGAATTTAATATAGTGAAAACACACTCCAAGCTCAGAGGTTTATCCACTTCTCACTACTTTTATACACTTTCAGTATTCAGGAAAATTATGTAGAAGCATTAAGAGTAGCATAGACTCCTGTGAAATTAGCTCACAAATGAAATTAAGAGAGGGAGAGAGCAGCACATAACTGAACCCCCTGAGCCAGAAGAATGCCATGCTGGAGTGTCACAAGAGGATACACAACATGTGCTACTGTGCACCCACTTTTCAGAGTTCCTGTGTAATTTATGAACCTGACAGCAATGCTATACATACCCACAGGCTTTTCCTAACCTCCCTCCCGCCCATCAGCATGCTTCCACAGGGGACCACCAAGGAGACTGACACAATGAAAATGCAGTGGTTTGGCTGCCTTTGAATGTTCTATATACCCTAGAGACATAAGGATTACTTATGAGTAGTAATTACGAAATTTAATCCACCAGACTACACTGCATATGATCACGTTTTATTGTACTCTAGTGAGTCTTACCATAGTATAGACATCATATTACAAACCTATTTTTTTAATGCATTGACTTTAATTTTATATAGAGTCAACCTTCCTCACTGCAATGTGGTCACTTCATTCTGTATTGCTGATAGAGTGTGGCTCTTCAGTCACTGAACAATATAAGTGTATGCTTCTGTTGGTGCAAAGGCAAAGAAAATATACTTTCCTATTTTCTTTCCGATGAATGAAAACCTGAAGCACATGTGGATTAACTGATAAACTTCAGGCTGCAGATAAAACTCAGCAATGAAAAGCAAAAACTTGGCAAAGAAATGAAAACCACTTCTCTGAAATCCTAATGCCATGCTTTATTGACAAGGTCACCCTGGCTTTACTTGCTGTATCCATACAATTAGAACGGGTGAAATAAGAGTCAAAAAACCATCCACCCTGTGTGCAGTCTGGCCAGGCACTGTACGAAGTTGTTCACGGTCTTCATTCTCTGCAAACTTAAAATCAGATGTTCCACATATTGTTTTCTTATATTGCTCTTTGTTCTTATAAATTAATGATGAGATTTATGAAAATCACACCACTCTTTCTCACAGACTGCTAGTTTAAGTGAAAAATTGTTATGATTATGTAAGTGACATTGCATCTAAGATCACAAATATAAAGGAAAAATGTTATAAAAGGAGTATTGTTTGCCAATACTAAGAATTAGCAAACATTAATCCCTGTAAAACAGTAAAATATCTGATTAAAAGGAGACAAGAAAACAAAAGTGGATTTTTAACGTAGCCACCTATCACGCCATTCCACCACCTTTAATTCTGGGTGGAAGGAGTATTTAGCCGCCTTTGCTTTCCTTACCCACTACATAGCAACCTGTACACTGAGGAATCCTTTCCCACAAACCGTAGCATTCTGCTAAATCAAGCTCCCCTGTGGCATAAGTTTTTCCCTCAGGCAAAAGATGAGAGCGCTCGGCACTCCTGGCCCTTATCAGTCATGTCGTGCTACTGGAGGGCACTTAGCACAGTGAGGAGAGCGTTATGAGGAGCTACTTGCAACCGAGCGAGTGCTTTTACTGAAGCCAATATGCCACTCATCACACAATGACTTATTTTAAAGAGGCATCTGCTGATTGGCATGTGCCACCAGGAGCACAAGTAACAGTACATTTTCCTATGGCTTTTCACTTGTCTCCTCAATCCTTCCCTTCACCCGGACTAGAACTCCTTTCTCTGTACTTCTTTCTCCTCTGTATTATTTCCAGCTTCCCCAATCCTCATAGTAATTTCAGCTTCCCACCAAGGCTCTACTATTCCCTACCTGCACTTTTTGTCACCCCCAGCACTGCAAGCAACAATATCCCCATCACTATGAGGTTATTGAAAGGGTTCCCTCTACTCACTTTCATGACAGTTGTGGGAACTTAATACCACCGAAATAAACATTCCTCCAGCCCAAATACCCAACTGGTTTGAAAATTCAGAAGACTGACAGCATAATTGCAAAACCATACTTCTTTAGATTGAAAAGTATTCCCCCAAACAAAACTTTAATGAAGAATATCAGTGACCAAAAATCCTCAAATTTATATCTTTTAATAATAATTATAGCTCAGAGCAGGAACCTCGTCTTGTTTCTTATGTAACTTTGACATAACTGCAGTAATTCAATCACCATTCACTTCATAAAATAAAAGAAGCATGATACTCTTTGTATCTCATGTTTTTTGCTACAAACAGAAGAGTTAAAGCACCCCAAATTTAGATTCAATTCTGT
>NW_010433131.1:104658-119467 GCF_000710305.1 Buceros rhinoceros silvestris
TGGCCGTCAGCAGGAGTAAAAAACAACTTGATGAAACAAACCTAGGCTGTGCGTTCACGTCTAAATAAACGACATGACGTTCATGTAGAGCAAATGTCACTCCATACTCATGTCAGAACAGTGATTAATTAAGCAACTGTCTTTAGTGATTTCTCTCACCTGAGCATGTACATCCAGATTTTCTATACAGGATTCTTTCAACTGAGACTAGAAAGAGAGGTCTGCTGCTCAGGACAGGCAAGCATCAGATTCATTTCTAAGCTTATAACACACTCATATAATCATACTACAACATTTTGAAATCAGCAACAATCCAAGTTCTTTGATGATTTATCCAGTACGGATAACCAAGTCATGAACCTGGCCGGTCAGATACTGAAAACATTAAGCAGGCAAATATTATCCTCTATCAGTGTGATTATTATGACTGGGGAATTTAAAACAGCAGTGAAATGAATTACGCAAAACTCACTGCATCTGGGGAGTAAAGGAAGTCCCGTGGTCCAGGTTGGTAGGGCTCTGTGTGATGATAATGATCCGAGGACTCTCTAGGTGCTCCTTCTGCCAAGATAAAGCACTCAGGGCAGCTGTACACAGAGCACCAGTGAGCTGCAGCTAGGCGCTGTCATAAGAGGTGAAACTTCTGAAAGCTAAGGCAAGGATGAGCAGACGGGTAGTGACTGACTCTGGATGCATAAGCTTCCTAAATGCATAGCTTTCACTCGACAGTGCATGAAAACGTAAAAAACCTATTTCCTCCAATTTCAAGACAATAGAATTGTATATTCTGAAGGCCTTTCCTGCAATGGCTCCAAATACCTTCCTTTTGATGATTCACAGAAGAGCACCATCCTCTTGTATCCTTCTGACTTGTGCTAAAGCATAATTGCTGTTCTTTTTTTATTGCTGCACCCATTTTCTCTCAGCTGTCCGTTCTGTTTTCCTTTTAATCTTCTACATGTATAGATATAGAAATAGCTTTCTAACTTTTACTCTTTTCAAATCTCTTGCGCGTTGGCTCTTCTGTATTTTCTGCAACTTTTCAGGAAACCAGATATGCGAGTACCATTTTGCCTCTTTTTATTTAATCTACTCATTTATTTTGCTGAAATGAAAGCCAAAGGATCGGGGATACTTTAGTTCCTA
The DNA here is from genome assembly GCF_000710305.1 of Buceros rhinoceros silvestris. Lineage (NCBI taxonomy): Eukaryota > Metazoa > Chordata > Aves > Bucerotiformes > Bucerotidae > Buceros > Buceros rhinoceros. The sequence continues at coordinate 105,805 of NW_010433131.1, forward strand.
AGAACTGTCCTAGCCTGCAGCTATTTACTTATGAACTGATTATGGGAACGACTGTGTTAGAAGTCATTAGAGGTCTAAGGGATAATGTCATGTACAGCTACAAAGAGGTTTTCAAGCAGCAACACAGTATGTTACCCACGGCTGCAAATACTTGTTAGCACAGGTGAGGCACATTGAGATCAGCTTTGCCATCTATACCATGCTGGTTTTGCCAGCCCATCAACTGATAGACTAACCTTGCTCTCCATCACAGACTGATAAACACCACTTTAAATCTGCTGAAATAAAGCAGGATCTTGCTTTGTAAAAAAACCAAACTGAATGATCAGGACTATGATAATAGCCTTCTGAAAGGTAAACCCACTAGGATAAGAAAATCAATATGAGAAATAACTCCGGAACGGAGGTGAACTGTAGCTTTCTGGAGCAATGTGTGAATGTCTGAGAATCAAGTTCACAGTCCAACAGGTGAGCTTCTGGGTTAAAAAAAGATTAGCCACTGCTGAAAACTGATTGACATGGGGAAAAGGTCAATGTTTGCTCTAAAAATAGCAGAATTATAGATCTGATGTATTATTAAACTTCAGTCCTTGCAAGGAGGAAAGGTGTCAGAAATTTAGGCAAGGGTGACTTAAATCACTCCAAAAACACTCAGACATAGTATATTCACTAATTTGGCTAATGCCAAAGGCAACTTTTTTCTAAGCCAATATGGCTTCCATTGTTCCTGAAAGGACAGCTGTTATTCTTCAGTGTGACCACAGAAATTCTACTTCATGCGTTCAAATGCAGTCTTCCTGGATGCACGAACAGCAGTGAGACCTGGTTAATGCATCTCACATAACAGAAGGGAGTGAAGGTTTTATCTGGATAAGAGTAACCTGACCCAAGAGGAGCATCAAGATGAAGGGGAATCCACCAGGACCATATATGCTTTCCTCTCCCAAACAACAGTAAAACTGAACAACAGGAATGGCAGTGACATCCAGCACCACCCAGCCAGTCACTATGCTAGCAGTGGAAGCAGGTGGCATTAGCATTTGCCTGAAGACAACTCTGGCCACTATGAATTTCCAGACTCATGTGAGAAAGGAGGCAGCGGAGTGGCCTGCAGACCACCTGCTGGTCTTCTTGGAGGCAGAACCGAGATGGCAGCCTGCCTCCAGGAAGGTGCCAAATTCTGCCCTGGTGACTGACAGGTTTGGTCTTGATCCCTGGAGGAAAACGTATTGCTGCTGGAAAATCAAGCCGTCTGTGAAAGGCCAAAAAAAAGGTATGAATGGACAATTTAGGGAAATAGCTACTCCTTATAAATTCCCTTTTTTCATTAACACTTTACTCCACATTTCGTTTTTGAAAGAACTCATTTTAAGACACTAAATAAATGATAAAGATTCTGCTGCCTCACTAAATAACTGGACATTCTGAGCAATTAAGCAGTTTTTCTATACACAGAAAAAGGAAATTTTTGTAATGAACTGCTTTTTTTTTTTTGCCATGGCACCGAGCACATAAAAATAAGCAGTTTCAATATGCATTATTACTTCTACAGTATATATTAATACACTTCAGATAAATCATTGCCTCTATCAATTCAGCTACTGCTCCTGCAAATAAAGCAATACCTTGTTACCTAGCAACTGAGCAAGTCCCTGCTACACTGCAAAAAAAAAAAATTAAAAAAAAGGAAATATATGTATTTATACATCCCTTTGGTCTCATGTTGAGAGGACATCCATAATGAACAAAAAATAATCCACTCAAATGCCCTGAAATTCAATATTTAAATAAAATGCTTGATCCTCCACGTTTCATGAGTATCTTCAGAAGCTAGGTGTAGATTAAACATGCATTACCTCTTACTGACTACCGGCTACGTGTTTCTTGGAATATTTTATTAATGCATATATAAGTACACAGACATTATACATATATGTCATGACAGGCTCTTAATGCTACGTCTGATCTGTATTAGAATAGGAATACCTATCGCAGGGCTTTTTTCAAGTTCATTTGCTTATGCTAAATCAGTTCCTTTCCCATTTAACATAGCAATGCATCTTACTGATGCAACGTCTCTTTCTAGGGTTCAGTCACTTGTACAAATTATTTCTCGTGTTGCATTAAAAAAAACCCCATCTGTACTACAAAAGCCATCACTTCATTGCTTTATATTTCATGTCTGTTTCTGACAGATTGCCAGCACTCTGTGGGTTAAAAATGAACAAGGGTAGCTTGTAGGGAGTTCTACTAGAGTGGATGAGCTAGAGTCCCAGGCAACAGAGGAATACGACGGCAGCCTCTGAACCCTCTGGTTACCAGCATGTGTCTGGTCCATGCTTTACTCCGAGTTGAAAAGGCAGCAGAAGGATTCATGGTCCCATGACTACACAGTATGAAGACATACCCTTCATTGCAACAAGGACTGCCAATAAGCTTGTGCAATAGAGAGAACATGAAGTCATGAAAATTGCTACCCTGAAGGCCCACAGTTGCATTAGCAGGTAACTGTTCTCACCTTCAGCATTGTCTAGGTCATCACACTGCCCCCTGATCCAAAGTGAAATACACCTGAAGAAAATGCAAATTTCACTTCAAATTTAGTGGCCAATCACAAATCAGATGATCACTAAACCCCAAGCAAAAATTTTGAATGCTGCTCCTAGTAGCAACATCAGTAGTGAAAGTATTCCTGAAACATGCTGTTAATGTTCTCTTGAAACTTTTTGAAGTCACCTACCTCCTAGCATACAAGATTATTGGCTCAGTTAATCATAACAAAAAAGTATACCCAATCTATATCACGCTGCCTTGAACATCTGCTGCTGCTGTAATCCTTGATAATTTATAGCAAAAATATTCAGAAAATTATAGGCTTGCACCCAAAGGCACCTCATTTTGTGTGGCTCTTACCATAATCTCTGAGTGCTATATACTAGCTTTAAATCTTTTGCAGTTTGGTTTTGCCCATTTTTTTTTAACATCCGTGCAGCCTTTAACAACTAGGTACCACAGTTCACCTCCCAGAGGAATGTGTGGAGTTCAGCAAAATGCATAATGCATACAGATAGGCAAGGATGAAGTATCAGATATCTTGGCATTCAGAAGCCTCTTGCAATAAAAATTTTAGAAGTTAGTGAAACACTACAACTTTTACATCTTACAAGGATAAAACAAACATCAGAGACCATACCCTACAGGCTTTGTGTGACGAAGTCTGTGCATATTGTCTCTCCCTCTGGAACGCAGTCTTTAGTGACAGATGGCACAACCACTACCTACAGATGGCTCAAATGGGGGCTCCATAGCTTTGATAAATACTGCAATCAACTCCTAGGATAGGTATGGTTCATGCGGCAGAGCAAACACAAGGAATAAATCCCTCAAAAACTTCTTAACTGTAGAATCATCACACATATAGTATTATCCTAAATAGACAGATGAAAGTCTTGGGCTCTTACTGAGCTGACAGAAATTCAGGACTACTTAAGAGGAGGTCAGTAGTTTAGGATAAAAGTGTTTGAAACAAGCATCACTCAATTTCTTATCTACTTCATCCAGAAAACCATTTCCACTTTCATCACAGACCAAGCACTCCTGGTGAAAATATTCTTGCTTTCCAGTGGGATTTGTTATACTTTGGAGGAGCAATCAACCCTATCACTGACAAGAGCCTTGGTTAGGTTGGTAGAAAACATCCTTGCCTCAAACGGATGATTTACTACAGTGAGCAGAAGTATTTGAGTCACTACTCTAAGAAAATCAAAACTCATGGACTGATACTAGGGCTATTTGTAGCAGACTGGAATAATCTTTTCTAATCTACAGAAGAAAGCAGGAAATATGAGCAACCAGAGTGATTTCATAAAGGAGCATTTGCTTTAGTTGAGCACACATCTCAGAGACCCTGCTCTCTCTCTCTCCCCCTACTGTTGAAAAAACAGATAAGACTTTGCAACGTCTTTTGTGGCAACACAGGGCTAGTGATGTTTGTTACCTGCCTTCCTTCACTCACACTTCGTGCCATTTGGGCAAGAGTTGTCTACCAAGTGTCATCTACCAGAATGTTCTCATTGACCAAGCACTGGGCAAGCTATGGGCACATACACAATACAAAATACACCAGCTGCACAAATTTGTGGATGTTCAGCTAAATAATAGGAATATTGCATTTTCAAGCTGATGTCAGGTCTCGGAAGGGATGCTCTCTAAAAAAAAATGAACGTGCCCTTTCCTCTAATATGGATACTCTCTGTTACGTAGCAGTATCTTATATACCCCAAATAAACATACATAGTTATAATAATATCTCCCAGATTCATTGGAAAGGGTGGACTAAAGCTCCACTCCGAGTCCTTGGATTATATGACAAGTTCCCCAGTTCACATCTGGGGTATAACAGAAAATAGTCTTTGCATAATCCTCACAAATATAGCTCAGTAATTCTTGTATCCAAAAAATCAAAACAACCCCATACCACCATTAATAGGCAATACAATGTTTCAAAGCAGCCTTACCGAAAACTAAATTAGAATATGCCTACTGGATTCTTGTTTGTGGAAAAAAAATACCAGAATATGATTAAAAACTGTAATCATTCAAGCCTTGATTACAGTCCAATCACTACAGTATCCAGAATCTCTCCTGCAGATTTGCAGTTTCTATTCCCCTTTGCCATCACTATCTTTTCCAGAATACAGACAGACAACATTAAAATTGCCTGTTTTCAGCTACTCCTGTCCACAATCTAACAAATTTACTGTCCCTAACTTCCAAGTTTCACAGCCTGGAAATGTACTGTAGAGTTAGGAGGGAGTCCACATTGTCGGAGCTTCAAGAAATAGAAAGAACTGTATCAAAAATTGGTATTTATGATGAACTACTTCAACTTTAATCCCTTTTCAGTTTATAGAATAGCATGACTGACATTCTTCTTCTTGAGGAACCACTGTGTAGAAAAGGGAGACAGAGACTGTTATAGTGTCAATGTAATTTCTGAATGCATCACACAACCTTTTGTAATATGTCAAAAGTATAAACAAAAACACTCCACGTGTCATAGTCTACAAAAGGTATCAGGTTTTATAGCCTAATAATGCATGACAGCTCTCTTAATACCTCTGATAATTGAGTAATTATGTAAATACCTTCAAATTTGATTACGCAGACTCTCACACACCATTAAAGTTTGAGCCAAACTCAAGATTGCTTTATGTGTGAACACAGCAACGTGAAAACCTTTAGACTGAACTCAGTTACGTGAGGACTGCTGGACTGGACTTTCTGCTCACTGCAGCCATGTGTGACAGAGCAACTTGAAGTTAAACTATGGTCCCATAAGCAGGACCTGTAGGAATGCTTCAAGGCTGAGCTAAGCTTCAACCACCTGCTCCCTGCCACAGGCAGGGAGATACAGAGCCTTGCCTCAACCTCTTCAGCAGGTCCCTATGCTGAAGTGAGGGAGCAGAAACAGAAGGAATGACAGGACGCTGGACGGTGAGACCCACCTTGGAGACCATCCATCAGTGAGATTCTCCACAAACACTCCAGTGAGGCAGCTCCACCTCTCCTTCACCCATTGGAGAAGCACAAAGGCACCAGGGCAAAAGGTTAAGATTTGGTGTATAAGATACATAACATAAATGTATAAACTTCAAACTAAAGAACCAGGGGGGAGGTCAGCGGCAGAAAATGTAAGATAAACCAAAAGTGTGAAACTCCACTTAATGTATGTGTTTGAATTGACTGTTTTCTTGCTATTACCAGCTCTTCAGGAGCACCTCACTTGTAAGGATTTTCTACATTCCTAACAAATTAAAGTAATACTTAGGAATGTTACTAGTTTTTAACTAGCCCACTCACCCTCTTAGTTATGTCATCACTGCATTAGGATCAACATAGCAAGGTTTTAACCAGAACACACTGTGGTGGCTGAAATAAGATATTCTAAAAATAAGATTTATAAAAATGTGACACATCAGCCCCTAGCAATAGCAACAATACCAGATATAGCTTCTGTGTAACGCATGAACACAGGATTACTTACGTGAATCAACAGTTTCGCATTAAAAGTATAAAATCATTATTGCATACAGGTAACTAGAAGCAAAAGACTGGTTAGAACAGCAATTTTATTTTAAATGAGTATTTGTATCTCCAGTGATATGATGAGTTTATGAAGGTCAAATACTAACCATATCACTCACGTTACATAACTCAAAATAGGGTGCATGTCAATGTAAGAAGAGCATGGAAAGATGACTGCTGTTCTGTATTTATTAACTGCTTCTAATTCAGATTGTTTCTTTTACTGTTCTCCTGTTTAAACTGCTTTTGCAAAAGAAATTTACTTACTCAAAGTGTAAGCCCTTATACTAAGGCAGTAAAAACATTTTTAAAAACAAATGCTATGCTATGCTTTGCAGATAAAAACGGATTCTTCACTTGCAAACGTATCCCAACACAGATTGCCAACCTCAGATAGCAAAGTGCAGTAAGCACTTTCCGGTCTAATCAAGCCACTGTCCTGAGCTGGCATGGTCTGACTGCTATGGGGCATTTCCAAGTCCTCAGGTACCACACATGCACAAAGCTGCACCACATCAAGAGTCAGCAGAAGGAAGCGTTACCTTTTCTTTACTTGCGAAAATAATTGGGAAACTGTTTGTTGAAAAATAAAGAAGCTTCCCAACTGCCTGTTGATTGGAGTGGTCTTCGATATACAAAATAACAAAGATAATACAATCTCAATGCAGTCAACTATATAAACAGGAAAAAAAATTGCTATTTTGGGGCATATTGCTTGCTCTTTATGTCCAGATTTGGACTGCCTAATGATAGTTTTCTATTTCCACAATTAGTCCTTTACAGAGAATATCAACTATACTAATTCTTCCTCAAGGCACCTTTCCCTTTGAAAACGACATATTGAATGATAAAGTTTAGAGCCACATGATAAAGTTTTTAGGCCACAAAGATGGAAAATATTGGTGTCAAGCTTTCTCTTCAACATTTAATTTTCTCTGAAGTTTTAGCCACTTAAGAGGTCAATGCAACATCACATCAAAAATGGCATCTTTAGCAAGAGTCCACGTGGCTTCTATCAATGAGTTCTGGGCTTTCATGACAGTGATAGCAATAGGGGGCTGCTTACTGCCCTCAGAAATGTATGTCAGGAGCTGCTCAAATACTGCTTTGTTGTGGTTAGAACTGAATGTACTCTACTGCTTGTCCTGCTTCCTAATATGAAGGAAGATTACTCCTGACAAACTACGTGAGATGTGATCTTCAGTCTGTGCAGTCAATGAAATCAATGGTGCTACGAAAATTCACACCAGCTGAGAACCTTGTCTGAAACCTCTGAGTGCAACCCCTCAGGGTATGTGACACTTTCTTCTGCCCTATGCTTTCTTGGGCGTATCATCACTGCAGAGCGACCACTTGGTCCCAGATAGTTCTGCAAAAATGCTGAACAGCAAATCTCAGAGTGCGCAGGGATGGGCACAGCCAAGCACTACAGGTGGAAATGGCGTATTTCATCCAGGTCATTCCCAAAGATTAGCCTGCGTTTATTGGTGGACGCTTACGAAACAAACGTGATGTAGAAAGCATTAAATTAGTATTTGTTATTACTGTGCTGTGATCATGATTAACGCATACGCAAAGTATTTAAAGGACAAGTATGCAGTTATTTGGCAGTGAGCTGAGATAGCTGGGTGCAGACAGTGGTTTGGAAACACTCAAGTCATAGCATGACATGATGATCTTGTGTGAAGGCAAAGGGCCCGTTTATCTCTCACACAGGTCATAAAGATACTCTTTCAAACAATAACTTCAATTGATTAAAATCAATAGAATCCAAGCAGAAAATGATAATCATAATGTTTAGTGCTCTTCCCATACTTCCACGCTTAAAGAAGTGCAGCTTTGTAGTATTCAGATAGTATCAAAGATTTACTGCCATTTTGCACAAGTAGGTAAAAATCACATAGACAGTCAATTAACTACATTAATAAGCAGTGGGGAAACTCTTACGAAAAGGTTAATCAAACAGATTTTTAAACTTGTGAACACCTGTTAAACTCAACACTTTTACTGTGAGTTTTTAAAGGAAGATGAGGTTTAGAAGTCTTTTTATAATGTGCCTCCTACAGAGCCAATCTTTGCTTCTGAGATACTTGAGCTGGCCATAGCATGGGTTAGGATTGAGAAGTACTCACAGAGATCTGTGAAAATCCTTGAATTCTTATTTCTCGCTAGTGCTAAGAAAAGGAACACCACCACATTCAGATTTTAAAGAAAAATAATAACTTGCATTCACTTTTGTAATGGCTTCAGGATAAATACATGTGAGTCATACAATACTTCCCTTAGGTTTTGCTGAAGTATCTTTCTGCGTGACAATTCACTCCAATACCCACTTACCTCTGTGGTGGTTTATAAATATTAGTACAGAATGTTGAAGTTCTATGTATTTTTATCATATAATAATAACACAGGTGTTTCACAAACCAATTGGGTACTCATGAATAATGAGCTTTCCAGGTGTGACTGCATTATTAACAAAGCAATACTTTTCCTAGATTTTAGAATTACCTCCGAAAACATACCTGGAAAATAAAAGCAGTAACAAAGCATGACAACGGTTCTAACTGCTCTTTGATTATGGGATCCCAAAGGAGACAATTAGACAGTTTTGAGTTTTTAAGTGCTTTAACTATTTGCAAACTGTCATTTACACAGCATATTTACTTAAACAATAAGTTACATTATCTAAGACTTTATAAAACACTAAGAAGTTGCTAGATTATTTCTAGAAGCACTTATTATTAATCTATTTCAAATTATGAGAGACTTAATATCAATTTCAACAGGGTAAGATGAAGCCTAAAACCAGCCAGATGATCACACATTACAGCAGTAAAACATACACAATTAAAGTTATTCCTCTTACACATGCATACACACATATATACACACACTTTAGTATTACATAATAAATCTTGAACACTGGATTTGACCTTGCATTTTCCTGCATTAGGAATAATTACATCCAACTATTCTTGAGGCTTACCAATTTACCAGTGGCTTTTATCGTCATTCACAATACTTAGAAATAAAAAGATATTACGTGTAATAGTGTTCTTCACTGAACAGATAGTCAAAGAAGAAATAAATTATCTTCAGTATACCCTTGGTAAAAGAGACAGGTATTCTCACTGACATCTTTGCAAAAGTTTTACTTCAAAATATACAGAACCAGCCAAAGCAGCATGCATGCAAGCAAAAGGAAGTGCTGATAGTCTGACTCCACTCTGCAGTCTGGAGTACCAGTCACCCAAATGAAGAGTTTAGACAATCACCCACAGTTGGACAAGCAAAACAAGTGTTTTCCACCTTCATGTTTCACCACGTTTAAATGTACTGAAAAACTAAATGTTTTTTCTCCACTGTAGAGAAGCACTTTCTGCAAAAAAGTACTTCAGAAACTAAACAATGGGCTAAAATCTGCTGTCAAACAGACTAAACTCCCTGCTGACTTCATCTGCTATCGCTGTAGCTACTATTAAATGTACACTTTTTACAGCATCAGAACTTAAAATATTCTGAACAACAGAAAAACCTCCTTGGATGTTTGCTGGCTGAAGGAACCAGGGACAGAATGAAGAACAACAAACTAATTACATGTAAGAAACCTCATACAAGACACCTCGGACTTCTCACACCAAAAAACTTGTAAAAACATAAGCAAAGTCATACATCTTTCCTTAGCATGTCTCAGCTTCGTATTTTTAGGAAGTGCAAACTCCAAATGCAAAGGCTGGGTGAAAGAACTTCCATCTCAAGTTCCTAAGGCCTTTTCTCCCCATCAGACATTTATTTCAGGCAACTGCTGATAAGCATATAGCATACGTTGTACAATTAGAAAAAACAGAACGGTTACAATTACTTAGTTCCGGACCAGCTGGAATTTCTAAGCGGTTTTCCCAAAGTAAAACTGCCCTTCTTTTTGGTTGTTTAGTGAGGGATCATACAAGTCCTGAAAACAAGTCAAGATACAAATTATATACAAGAGGGAAAAAGTACAAATCTTAAGCAACCACAGAGTGAGTATGTCCCAGTGATGAAGAACAACTTTATAACATTGAGTGAGTGCTCAAGTGATAGAACAGCCAGAGACTTTAGAAGATCCTCAGATCTGTCCTTGCTCATTACCTCTTCTCTCGATCAAGCTCCATTTCAAGCATTTGACTCTAACTCAATCTCAGTTCTCTGTGCACAGATACATTGAGATTTGAGTCTTTTTTGCTTGAAAAGGGGGCAAATGGTCCGTATCATCATTACACCGGCAGCCTGCACGTTCTTGTGATTTCTCTAGAGGTATTGCAAAAATATTGTCCAACCCCACAGGTACTGCCCAAGCAAGGACTATGCAAATATCACCTGACTTGAAGAAAGGCATTGCAAAACTCTAAGATGCTTCTCAGTCAACTGAGTTTGAAATCTCCAGCTAGGAGGAGGTTGTAGGAAGTAAGAAAGGAATGGAGAAACACCAGAGATAGTCCTGGATTTTCTCCTTTGTGCTTGAACACTTTCATGACACTGAGAACCCACTCCACTCTGTGATCCAAGGACAGAGATAGTCTGCAGGAGGTCTGCAGGTACTTCTCAATCCAGAATCACCACTCTTTTACCAAGGAAGAAAGGCTATCTTTCAGATGATTTTCTTTTGGTTAAGCTGTTTTACACTCTCTTACACCAGACATAATGATTGCTGTCCTCAGCTAACATGAAATTCAGCACGAATGCCATTTGCAATGTTTCAAAACACTTCAGAGAAATTCATGGGGGGTGACAATGTCAACAAGACCCTTTCCTTTCTTTAACAATATGCTCAAGCTTGTGAGAGTGAATTTAGCCCAAATTTGAGGATTTTTAAAATTAAAAATCACTGAAGAGAGGAAGAAATGTTTGCAAGGCAACTGAAGGACCTTTAGAAAAATTCTATTGCTTCAGAGTATGTAAACAGAAAGGCAGGGGGAAAAATCTCCAACAGCAGCTATCTCCTCTTCTACTCACAGACTACTGAGCAGTATGTCCCTCCATGACAAAAGCAATATGACCAGTGAAATTCTCTCAAAACACCCCGCTGTCTTTACATGTAATCCATAAACCAAGATGACCTCTGAAAGCAAATCCAACCAGGGAGCGGACTGATAATATATAGACATAAATTGCTGAGAATAAGGTATGTGAAAACCTGCATCTTTGATTCTCACTGCTCAAAATACTCAACATGCTCAAACACTCTACCTTAATTACCACATTTCGAAACTTTTACCCTCAAAGGGAAAAAATACAGAAAGACTATGGATAGAGACAGCAATCAAACTCTGACAGTGAAATGCTTTCCATAGCTTGATTACCTTGTCAAAGCCAGGTTTATCTAAAGCATAACCCTTTGATACTTGGAACCATGACTACAGTCTTGTAGACAAGCTGGCATAGTTGGCACATGGACTAAAAGATCAAGTACCAGCAGCCCTCTGTTATTGCCTACACAAAGAGAAAAATTGGATTGTGAAGAGTGCCAGGCTGGTACAATTTTCTGAAGGTGTTATTCTTCAGAATCTGACTGTGATTTCTTAAAAATAAGCTTGTAGCTCATGTAACTGTGAAGACAACATTGAAAATGTGAACTAGTATAAGCCAACATGTTCCCAAATGTGAAAACAATTCCAAATCGTATCTCTCAGAGTAAAAACTGGCCAGTTCTTCACAATGATTGTTGATTTGGAAGACTAATACAAATGTTCAACATTTAATAAGCAAACCATTGTGATCACCGGATCATCGGGAAGAAAGTCCTGCCTTATAAATGTAATATAGTCATCATTAGTATTGGACAAATGAATAAAACTGGACCCAGAATGACACCATTCACTCATCTCTGCTTTAATTTCCAGTCTGCATGCAGAGCAGGTCTCTCAGGACCAAAAGCCAAAAGAACTTATGTCCAAGGCTTGGCAGTTTCTCAGTCTCCTCAATGCAAGGTGGAAGTTTACTATTTGTGAAAAATATTATTCATTATGCCTATCACTAACATTTAACAAATAAACACAAAGACCCTTACCAAAATGCCTGTTGTTCAATGTTAAAATAAAACAAAAATCTGCATTATCCTGACTGATGGAAATAAATTAAAACTCCAACATGGAACTCTGATTCTTTTAACCCTAAAATGCCTTGCCCTTGGAATGTAACTCAAATTATGACTGACCTGGGTCACAGCTCCTTCCTGAAGTTCCTCAGTAGCAAAACTCTTCCCTAGAACTGATTTGCCTGTTTCTTAGTTCAATGCAGCCTTCTTTGATGGCAGCTTCACTGACAGCTCTGTTCCTAATTTTTACATCCTCTACCCTCCCTTTTTAACTCCGTGTATCCACTTCCAGTTAGTGGGTGCCATTCTCCCCACCCCCCCAAAGAAAAACACTAAGAGAAAAAGCATCAGGGCCTCAGTTTTCTGAATTAATGTTGGGGTACTGTATTTAAATGTCTTCTAAGAGGAATGAATATGTATAGTATATTTAAATTGGCCTCCCTACTTGATAAATTTATCTCTTCCTTCCTGACTATCACATCTCCTTTCTCCAGTAAAGAAAAAACGCACAAAGGAGCTCGCCAATATTACAGAAAGCGGAGCTTACTTTGAACACATCAGCGAGTTTTTCCAATTCTCATCTGTCAATCACCTGCACAAATTCTTCAAACAGAACTTCTCAGGTGCGTAATATTAAGAGAGTCAGCGAGCGAGCGCAGCACTACAGCTTGCAGGGAAGAGATAGATGTCTTAGAGGACAAGTGCTGCCAGACCAAAATTCATCAACTAAAATCACTTACTCTTCATTCTTTCAGAAGATCACTAAAATTCTTTGGATGCCATCAGAATGGAGTTTTAACTCGTTATGGTAATTACACACCATAGGACCAAGGTAGTACCATCTTCACATGAACACTGACAATTTGCATTTGTATTTATTCAGGAAAAGAAGTCCCCATTATCACGCGACAAACTTCCGCTGACTTTTTTCTTAGCCAATTATTATATTTTCTATTTTGGCATATACAGAAGATGACACAAAATGGATCTTAATGCCTGTTCAAATGAGAAGTTACTATCCATCATGTCAGCCTCTACTTTAACACTAGTTTTTGCTTAATTAACAGAATAAGTTAAAATGTTCTTTAAGGAACCATTACGATACGTTACATCAGTAATCCTGCCACAAAAGGACACCGTAGTTTTCCTTGTTAATGCTGTTGCTGTTGAGAACGGTGTGGAGCACACCTTGATTTCGTGCATGTGAGCATACACTGCCACTGCTCACAGAGTAGAAGGAATTTTGCAAGGCACATGGCAACATGCAGCAGTCCACATGTTAAAAATCCTCAGGAAAACCGTTACTGCACGTGTGCAGCAAATTGAGTTCCAAACGAAATTCTTAGGTATCATTTTTTTCTCTCCCAATACCAACACTGTCTGCTTGCCATACGGTAAAATAACTGTTAATTAAGATGTATTTTTCAAACATGAGCCTTTTCTGAGACACCGAAACATAAACCATCATTCTGATCTCTACACACTTCTGCTTTTCGTCCCCCC
>NW_010433131.1:119574-119905 GCF_000710305.1 Buceros rhinoceros silvestris
CCCCTTTTTTTTTAACCAGCCGTAGCACTTCTCTCAACTAGCGTTCTTAAATAACCGAAAGGACAAATAGCGATGCCTTGAAGCCGAGACATCGCCCGACAAGTTTTAGACCAGGGCACATCACGGCCAAGTTCAGAGACCAAGGAAAACAGGTTTGCAATGCGAATGCTGACACGGCCCCCCCGCCCGAAAGCAGCAGCTGCAGGCTCTGCGCGCCGTGCTACCGCTCTCCTGGGTGCAGCACACGAGGTGGATGCCCACTTTCCCCCCATCCCCGAGACGAAACATCGCTCGGGAACGCACGGAGAGAGCACGCCGGGGCAGGCAGGGC
>NW_010433132.1:0-1751 GCF_000710305.1 Buceros rhinoceros silvestris
CACCCACCCTGCTCTGCTCCCCTGCTCTGGCTGGACCACCAGACTGCAAAGCTCCCTGTAAAGCATCCTTCTCCACAGCCCCATCAGCCACCTGCAAAGAAACCACAGCCCCCCTCTGACACCCACGGGGCAGGCACAGGGAACTGAGCCCAGCACCTGGGCTCCTTCCTGGAGGCTTTGTGAGCAACAGCCTTCGCACCCTCCTGTGCTACAGAAAACAGCATCTTTTGTCTCCTGTGTCCTGTTCCTATTCCATGTCTTGTTCCTCCATGTCTCTCAGGTATGGGGGGAAATCCAGCAGGTCTTCTCTCTGTAAAAGCTTTGAGGGAATGTTTTCATGGACCGTGGGTATGATTGGGGTGGGAAGGCATCCCCCTCCCCCGCTCTGGATGGCAGGGAATGGATTAGGACCCAGACTGCCTGGCAACACCTTCCTTCTGGGGAGGAGGGGGTGGGGACACCTCCGCCAGGATTTGGGGGCATGTTGTCTAAAGCCTTTCACTTCCTCAGAGATCCCAGCTGTTGGGTTATTTGCTGCTGACAGAGGCCTCTCTGCCTCCTCCGCTGATCTCCCCCAAGGTCTTCTCCCTCTCTGCTTGGCTCAGTTGTCTCCTTGCTCCTCTCCAATGAACGTTGCAGGTTGCTAATGCCACCCTGCCCTCTAATCTCCCTTTCACTCTCCTGATGGTGCTCAGGCCTCTAAGGAGATTAGCCTGGCCTCAGCTGCTTGTCCTCCCTAGCAACAGGGATGTCACCCCTCGGGGAGCCATGTGCAGGGGTGACACATGTGCTGCCACCACCCCAGTTGCTGTGCAGCTCCGGTGCCCTCTCCTGCCCACCCACAGACCAGGAGAAGGTGCCTGAGCCCCAGCATAGGATGCGATGTGCTGTGACTAGGCGCTGGGAGGCCATTTCCCCCCACCAAGCTGGGAACCCAGGACACCTGCACCCATCTTCTCCTGCTGTCCCCTCTTGTTTGTGTGGGAAGCTTGAAAATGAGAGGGCCAGGACACATGGGCAGAAGACAGAGCATTCCACACCCACCCTGGGGCACAGCCTTGTGCCCCACCAGCACAGCAGCAGATTTTTAAAGGCTGTTAAACCCCCAGTCCTAAATAAAACAGCATGTTCCTGCTGCCTCTGCAAAGCCAGGTGAAGATTGTGAGCTTCAGGGTGCAAATCACTCACCACACACCTTTAAGAGGAGCCTCTCAGGACTGCTTGCCACCCTGCACATCCTCCCTCAGCCATCATCATCCTCCCTCAGCCATCCTCCTTCAGCCATCAGCACGGCACGGAGATGGTTAACGCCGACTGCACGGTCTCTCTGCAGATCTGTTTCCGTGACAACAGCTCCTGATGAAACCCAGAGCTATAAAATCCCATTAAACATCTGCGAGTGCCTCCCCGCTCTGCCTGCGCTGCCTGCCCAGGCTGCCACCTGCCGGCAACCCCCCACCCCGCCAGGCTGACACACATCGACCACCCCAGGGCAGGGCTGGTGGGACACTCCCTCAGCCATCATCATCCTCCCTCAGCCATCCTCCTTCAGCCATCAGCACGGCACGGAGATGGTTAACGCCGACTGCACGGTCTCTCTGCAGATCTGTTTCCGTGACAACAGCTCCTGATGAAACACAGAGCTATAAAATCCCATTAAACATCTGCGAGTGCCTCCCCGCTCTGCCTGCGCTGCCTGCCCAGGCTGCCACCTGCCGGCAACCCCCCACCCGGCAAGGCTGACCCACATC
>NW_010433132.1:1865-4620 GCF_000710305.1 Buceros rhinoceros silvestris
CGGCAACCCCCCACCCGGCCAGGCTGACCCACATCGCCCACCCCAGGGCAGGGCTGGTGGCACCCAGCACCCCAGAACCGCGGCTGAGGGCAGCCGGGCTGCCAGTGGCGTGCTGGGCAGAAGCCTGAGGCAGGAAAGCTGGCTACCAGACCCGGCTTTTGGGCCAGTGAAGGGAGCCTGTGAGGGTGGAGGGTGTGGGGATACACCCCCTGAGTCAGGAGAGCCTTGGGGGGCTCCTAGGAGGGACACAACACCCACTTTGCGACTTTGTCACCCACCACACTGTGCCTTTGATTCCTCTCGGAGAAAACCAGTCCAAATTCACCTGTGGGGTCTCTCAAAGTTTTGGGGGCAGCTTTGAACGACACCAGTAAGTCCAAGTGGAGTCTGGGCTGCTGAGGAGGATCTCAGAGGGTCAGACAGAGATTTGAGAGTGAAAGCAGCCCCAGCCAGGCGAGGGGACCGGAAGGCTGAGGGAGGATGCTGTGATGTTGAGAGCTGGAGTCCCTGCCTCACCTCTCTGCTTCATCTACTCCCCTCCAGCTTTAGCGTACTCAAGGACTTCTGACACCCTTTACACTTTACCTGGTTGGAGAAGTTTGGGCTTTCCCCTCTCCGAGCTTCCACCACTGCCTGCAATAGGAAAAGGCATCAGGAGAAGCAGAGCAGGAAGTCAGGGATGTGCTACACATTGAGGTGATGCTCCTGCTGTAGAGCTCAACCAACACATTCTGCTGCGGGTAAGAAAAGCAACGCCGAGTTTAGTCCAGTACCACACAAAGGCCTCTCGGGGTCCTCGGCAACCAGGGCTCTGGCCCTCAGGAGTTCCTGCTCCTCATGGCGGAGGTGGTCCAGGAGAGAACAGGCACCATCCCTTAGGGACAAGCTCAAAGAACAGCCACAGGGACAACCCGTTCCTGTGCAGGGGCTCGGTGACCTTCGATGAGGGAACCTGGATGCTGTGTCCAGGCTTATTATAATATGGTTTATCATACAACATATAAGCCCCATATAAAACAATGTGAGCCTTGTTATCTGATAAGGCTCCTGCATCTGAAGCTGCCGCAGGACTACTCAGCCACAGGAATTTTTTTGCTGGATCTTCCCACGAGCTGTGCTCTAAGTCACTCCCCTGCCCTCCTGGGTCAGAAGTGCAAAGCTGCAGCTTTTTCTTCCTGTCTGCAAATGCTGCTGCCCCTCCTGCTTGGGGAAGGAAGCAGGCAGGGAGCAAGCAGGGCCCTCTTCACCCCTCCTCATCATCTAACTCCATCACTGTAAGGGAAAACAGTCACAGGGACTCACAGCAGCAGGAGCCCTGGAAAACTCTGGCGTCTGCAGGCGCCAGGGGAATCTAAAGGGGCCATGGATGAAAGCTGACACAGAAAGAAAACACTCTTCTGAGCTACAATTGCTGGCACAGCTGCTGGCCAGACCCCCTTCCGAAAGCTGGAACATGCCAGCCAGGAGATGGAAGTCATTAACTCGTTCGTTTGTGCAGTTTAAACCGTTTCCATCTCCCCCTGCCCCTTGAATAAGCGCTGATTTCTGCAGATGTCCAGCACCCCAATGCTGCAGTGCCTGGGGCTCCCCCAGAGCAGCAGGCTGGGGCTGAGAGACCCCCTCATGAAGATGCTACAGGATACTTTAAAGGGCACAAGGCTTTTCTGCGGTAGATGTTCAGGAAAGAAGCCAAACAGCATCCAGGAGAAACCCCGAGCAGCGTGATGCTCCTCTGATGCTCCAAAAGCCCACGGCCTCAGAAGGGGATGGGGGTGGGGTGGAAAGCAGCTGGCTGAAAACTACAGGGTGATCTAGGACCCGTGCTGAGGCAGGGTGGGGGCCTCCATCAGGAGGAGCTGGGACAGCCCTGCTGGACACTGAGCACGCAGTGAGTGGGCTGGCTGGCTAGTTCTGCTGCGGCAAGCCAAGCCCCCGGGGTTCCTGGGCTCAGCCACAGCAGCAGCGTGGGCCTGCAGCCTCCTCAGGGCACGCTCAGGATCAGGACCACCTTGTCAGAGGCAGCAAAGCAGCGGGAGGGAAGGAGGGAGGGAGGGAGGAATGTGAGAGTTTGCAAAGCATCTCACTGCGGGAGTTAGAGCTGCCAGGAGGAGGGGATGCGTTGCAGGCAACCCAAAGAGGCAGGAAATCAAGGGAGAGGGACAGTAATTGAGTCCATATGTTGGAAGGGAAGAATGTATTTGGTAGCAGGGAGCAGACGAAGGGAGAAAGCCCACGCTGTGGGGACAGCACAGAGTCACGTCAACCTCCCAGAGCAAGCGGAGGGTTGAATTCTGTCTAACCACAACTGCTGAGATGGGTCATTTGTCACTCGGGTGGGTGGTCAGGTCAGTGCCTGTGGTAGCTACGGGTTCAGGAGGCTTCCAACCTTAAACACATTAACACCCTGATGGGACAGGTAACACTGCAGAAAGGTGAAGGGAAGGGCTGTGTTACTGCCGAGGGACGGGGTCAGATCTGCACCCCTGGCCCTGAGCAGCAGTGGGGAGAGGAAGGAAACAACAGGCACATCAGAGCGTGGTTTTGCCATTCAGCGGGCAGTGCCAGGAGGGAGGTGAGGTCCCCTCTGCTCCCAGAAAGCAGCACAGCTTTGGTGTGGGGGTATGTGCGCTGGCAGCCTAGAAGGCGACAGTGTCCTGGGCTCATCCCCAGCAGCGTGGGTAGCAGGTCCAGGGAGGGGATCCTGCCCCTCTGCTGCACTCTGCTCTGGGGAGACCCCCCTGCAGGGCCGGGTCCC
>NW_010433132.1:5021-7362 GCF_000710305.1 Buceros rhinoceros silvestris
GGGCTCTGAGCCCCCTGCTCTGGGGGCAGATGTCCCTGCTCCCTGCAGGGGGTTGGGCTGGGTGAGCTTTGACAGTCCCTTGCAACAGAAACCACTCTGTGATTCTACCTGCTGTTGTAGGATTCACTCACTCAGAGGTAAGGGCACAGATGGGGTGACGAATGGGACACCTGGCTCTGCACAACTATCCCATGGCTGTCCCGCAGAGGCTTACCCACTGGTTTAAGTACCTCAGGCCCAGGCTGCAGCACTGGGAAAGCTTGTAAGGCTGTTCATGGCCTCCCCTCCTCCCCGCTTTTAAAGCACATTTGCAAAGAAATCTGAAACATATGGGGTTGGAATAGAGGAGCCTAATGCCAGGCTCCTGCACAGCGTAATGGGTTGGGAAGCGGGGAGAAGAGCTCAGACACTGGGCTCCCAAGAAAATGAGGGAGGAGATGGAGAACAGACCAGCAGGGGATGGCTGATGGGCTTTTAGTGCATCCTGCAAATTGCAGTGTTTTATACAGGGAAAAAGGCTCTCAGGAAGGCCCTCAGGTTTGGCAAGGTCCTCTGTACCTGAGCAGGCTTTGCACGTTGCTGAAGATGGGTTCACTGTGACTTGTCCAACACCGATGTTTAAAGCTCTGCAGGAAAACCTGCAAACTGCTGCTCTCGAGACTTCTCCTCCCAGTAAAGATGAGAGCAATACCCATCCTGCTGTCCCGAGGCTCCGTCCCCAGGAAATCAGCTCCAGAGAATTTCTCTGTCCACCTGTAGCTCTTCACACACGTTAACAGCAGGGCTTTGCATCCAGCCCCAAACAGCTGCTGCCCCAAACACCCAACTGCATCTCACACCCGCGTTCGTGTCTACCAGCTGTTCTCTGCTGCTGTCACTCCTGGTGTTTCTTCTCTGTCCCCTCCTTCACCAGCTTTGCATGGCACATCCTCTGTTTCATGCTGCTTCTGAGTCTCCATGACAGCTTCCTGCAGAACAGGAGAAACAGCAGCTCCCAGGCTGCAGGATGGGTGGGGGAAAAAATGCACAGAAGCAGTTAACATCCCTTTTCTGAAGAGAGGGAGTACGAGATGCGGCAGATCTGGGTAATGAAGGAAACACTTAAAAATTAAGAGGAGGAAACACCTCTGCTATGGTGGAACCCCTCTGCTGGGAGGAGAGGGGAGAGAGAGCTGGGGGGGTTCAGCCTGGAGCAGAGGAGGCTGCGGGGAGACCTGAGTGCAGCCTGTCAGTGCTGCAAGGGGCTGTGCGAGAGCTGGGGAGGGGCTGTTCAGCCGGGGCTGTGGGACAGGACAAGGGGTGATGGTTCCACTGCCAGAGGGAGCGTCAGAGCACAGCGAAGGGAGAGATTGTAGATCGGGTGTCCGAAAGCTGGGCAGGGGCTGCTCAGCAGGGGCTGTGGGGACAGGACAAGGGGGATGGTTCCACTGACAGAGGGAGAGTCAGAGCAGAGAGAAGGAAGAAATTTTTTACCATTAGGGTGATGAGACCCCGACCCACGTTGTCCCAAGAGATGGCAGAAGCCCCATCGCTGGCCCCATGGCAGGTCAGGTTGGCCCTTGGGGCTCTGAGCACCCTGCTCTGGGTGCAGGTGTCCCTGCTCCCTGCAGGGGGTTGGACTGGGTGAGCTGTGAAGGTCCCTTCCACCCAAACCATTTGGTGATTCTGTGAGAATATGTGAGAAATCATTGTAATTTTTATAAGAAACATGACAGCATCTGCTAATGGCTGGGTGAGCTTTAAAGGTCCAACCCAAAGCATTCTGTGATTCTGTGAAAGATCATCTTGCTCACCAGAAACCTATTTTTAAAGTAAGTTCTATGAGGATGCTACAACCCATCATCTTCTGGGAGTCAAACAGAAAGTACTGGCCCAATATCATACAGAGGTCCTCTGTGTCTGAGGACATCATTTACAACTTCTCATACTTTGTCCTGGCATTCTGAACAAAGCCGTGAAACCCAGAAGTCAAGGACCATAAACCAAACATTGGGTGGAACACTCCAAAGCGACCCACTGACCACCGAGCACTGCAACATTCAACATCCTCGCCCAGGTTTCACCAGTAGCACAGATGCTGCCACCACCGGACCACGATGCTGAGGTGAACCCAGCCTAATCTGCTCAGTCGCTGGGAGACTCTTGCACCTTCTGCGTCAAAGGGAAAAGGAAGGAATATGCAGCTGGCAAACGAGCAGCATCTTGCTTATGCTCCATCGCCCAGGCAGGACAGGAACCCCCTGGCACCCATCTGCAAGAGCAAGATTTCACAGTACAGCCGCAATGGCTCAAAGTCCACCACAGCATTGCAACACCCAGCAAACCACCAACCCTGAACCAG
>NW_010433132.1:7492-10174 GCF_000710305.1 Buceros rhinoceros silvestris
ATGCCAGGAATGGAGCCTTCTCCTCTCTCTCTTCAAAGTTTGCTGAGACTCATGAATGCCTTCAGCTACAGCTCACATCTGCTTTGAAACAAAAAAAGCAAAAGGACATTGTCATTTTTCCCCACAGATTTATCATTCTCATCAGCCTCAGCTGGAAGTTTCAGAATACTACCTGGCAAATTCAAAATCTGTCCTTCTGTCACGTTTAAGCTTTTCTTCAAGTTCTCAGCAGAACTGAAAAAAAAAATTAAAGACATAAAACCAGAGAAGGACATTCCTAAAATATTTGCTTGAAGCAGGAGCATAGTTACTACCCTGCAACTGTCATCAGGACTCCAGAAGTACCTCCTGAAAATCCCTTTGACCTCATTGCCCAAAGCGCGGCTCGCCCCCAGTTCGGTCCCAGGCAAACCCCTCCCATGCATTGCCAACTGCTTCAGGCAAGACCTCAGTGCTCCCGCAGCCGCTGATCTCCCAGGAAACACAGTCCTTTCTGCTCCTGGGCGGTGCGTGTGCTCAGACCAAAGGCGAAGCTTGCTCACAGAATCACAGACTGCTTTGGGTTGGACCTTTAAGGCCTATCCAGTCCAACCCCCTGCAGGGAGCAGGGACATCTGCCCCCAGAGCAGGGGGCTCAGAGCCCCAAGGGCCAACCTGACCTGCCATGGGGCCAGCGATGGGGCTGCTCCCACCTCTCGGGGTAGCCTGGGCCAGGGTCTCACCACCCTCAGCATCAACAATTTCTTCAAATAAGTGCTCATGAGCATTTCACAGGCAGATGAGAGCTCGGCAGCTTGATCACAAACGAAGCCAGGACCTTTTCTGTTTTGCTGGGGGGGACACACACAATAGAGGTCAGCATGCTTTAACAATCTCCAGTCTCTAAAACGGGATAAAAAGGTGATTTCTTTGGACCTATTGGTCAAAGAGTGACAGAGAAGGGTGCAAAGACACCAGGAAACAACCTGCCCAGCTCTAGCGCTGCCCAGTGGAGTTGGCTCAGCAGCCTGGGACAAGGGATGGGACCAAGTTACCCTGGAGATGTTCCTGTCTGTTAGAATGAGGCTTATACCAGACCAGGTAAGAGAAAGAGCAGAGCACCGGGGGTGCGTGGGGGGAGCAGTCGGGCATTTGGCAGAGAGGGACGGATACATCTGCACTCCACATCCTGCTGCTGCCTCTTGCTTTCCTTCCTGCCTGGTCACTGACTCAGCACCACCAGCCTGTCATCTCAGGACGGAACAATAGGGATCCTTCCTTCCCGGCATCGCATCCGCTGGTTCCAGTGCTGGTGCTGTCCTTCACCACCCCGCGTGGTTCAGCACAGCCGCAGCTCCAACAGGAAGAAGGCTTCACTAGAACACCACAAATAAGGCAGATGCAGACCCAGGATTTGCAGCCACAGCATGAACCAAAACTGTCTGAGATCCGAAGCCCTGTTCCCCAGCCACAGCAAACTGCTCACCTTCCCTGCGACCACTCCTGGTCCCAGGACTTTGCGCCTTGAAGCCGGTCAGAAGAACAGGACCCTACCAAAGGCGTTGGACACCTGGCCAGCAGGTATTCCAGGTGCTGGAGACCCTCTGCTTGTATTTTGCAGCCACCTGCACGTGGGTGGTTGGGAAATAAACCCAGAGGGTACCAACCGGCTTCCCCAAAAGCACTCGCCCCGCAGCCAATGTCTCTGGTTCTGTACAGCCCCACTCCAGAGACCTCAACCCATCCCACAGCAATCCCTCCTCGGAGACCCGCACGTCAGGTCCTGCTTTTAGCTGGTGAGATCAAGCCCACACCCTGCCCCACACCCTGCGTCACATGCAGGCCAGAACAAAAAAAATTAAATGGAGTCGTAGTGCCAGAGGCAGCAGGTGGGTGAGTAGGCGCCTGCAGGATGTGTGCAGGACAGGCAGGCAGCAATCCTCTGCTTTGTCATCGCCAGCTCCCGCTTGCAAGATCAAACGCAGAAGGCATCGAAGTGCTGCCTGCGGTCCCGCAGACTTCAGACCTATCAAACACTTGTTTTCCGCTGACCCGAGCCAGAGCCCAGCAGAGCGACAAGCACAGGAATCGGCAGGAGGCTAAGGCAGAAAGATGTGTTTCAATGGAGATGAAGAGGAGCTTCCCGAGGCGAGCAGCGACCGACCGAGGAGTCTCAAGGGACCATCCACACCACAGGGTCCTGCAGCAGCACAGGCACGTCTCTGAAGCAGTTCACTAGGTGAGACCTTCTGCATTTTGGACTCCCACACGACTGAATACAGGCAGGTACTGGAAAACAACTGCTCGTTACTTGTGTTGCTTCCCTGAAGAAGGACTGTCTTCTGAAGAGGAGAATTCTGACTCCAGAGCAGTTTTGCATTCACATCCCATCCTCGGGCAAGCTGTCGGGGAGGAGAATCATGGCATGGGTTGGGTTGGGAGGGACCTTAAAGACCATTGAGTTCTAATCCTGCTGCCATGGGCAGGGACACCTTCCACGAGAGCGGGTTGCTCAGAGGCCTGGCCAAGAGCACTGCCAGGGATCACAGACTGCTTTGGGTTGGGAGGGACTTAAAGATCGTCTAGTTCCGACCTTAAAGATCGTCTAGTTCCAACCCCCTGCAGGGAGCAGGGACATCTGCCCCCAGAGCCGGGGGCTCAGAGCCCCAAGGGCCAACCTGACCTGCCATGGGGCCAGCGATG
>NW_010433132.1:10321-11239 GCF_000710305.1 Buceros rhinoceros silvestris
TCGGGGCAGCCTGGGCCAGGCTCTCACCACCCTCAGTGTCAACAATCTCTCCCTTCTCTCTAGTCTCAATCTCCCTTGTTCAGTTTAAACCACCCTGCCTTGTCCTGTCACAACAGGCCTTGATGAAAAGATTGTATGTGAGAAAGATATTGTTTGGACCTTGAAAATCCATCAAGTCCAAAAATTTACCCATCTGGCCTCTCTCCACAGCAAAGTGAGATGGTAACGCTGCCTTCTCCAGTCGGTCTCTTTGGAAACCGAGGTAATAAAGCTGGCACTGATACACAGCCCAGCCAGAACTACTGCTGCCCAAGCAGGTTAAAAACATTGGTGGCCTTTTTCTTTCTTTCTTTCTTTCTTTTTTTGACAAATTAAGCACAGAATTTAGATTCATCACTGGTTGGTCACAAGGATGCGAAAAACCATTATCAGAAAGCAGGATGAGAAATAAAAGGAGACCACAGCAAGGAAGCCAGGGCGTGTGGCAGACAGACCTGGCACAAGGGACTTCCAGGGTTATTTTCCTTGATGGGGTGTCAGGGCTTAACAAAACCAGTCCTAAGACTGACTCTGAGCCCACACAGTGCGGGTCTCTCCCTTATCTCCCCTTAATGACCCCGCAGCCGGGTCTCTCCTGCTGTGAGTTGCAGTGGGAGGCAATTAGAAGAGAATGGTTAATTACCACTGATGGTAGAGCTGATCTTCCTTTCCCTGCCCTCCCTTAGTGCTCTGAGCTGTAACCTCAGGGCCCTCAAGACAACAATAGCAGTCAAGGGTCATTAAAGCAACCACTAAACACCACCCGGTGACGGGCAGCACTAAGCTTAATGGGCAATTAGCATCTGCACCTCATCAAAGGCTGCTCCAATCAACACCCTGAGCCTCAGGAGTGACAGAGCAGGACCTGAAGAGTCCAAA
>NW_010433132.1:11334-14295 GCF_000710305.1 Buceros rhinoceros silvestris
AGAGTTACTGTAGTGAAAGTGTCTGGGGCAGAAAGTGCTTATTCAAGGTGGCTCCTACTGTTTCTCATCCCGGGTGTCCACTGAGGAGAGTTTTCCCTTTTCTCCCACTCAGCCCCCCCTTCCCACAGCCGCAAAAGGAACTTTTCCTGCTGCAGTTGATATTCACTGCTAGTGCCAGATGCCGAGAATAAACCTGTGGGCACACCAGCCTGACTCATCAGCTTTTGTGAAATGCGAGACACGGGAAACACAGAGACCTGCAGGGAGTGGGAGGTGGAGCGGGGCATCACACGGGGAACAAACCAGCAAACCCCATAATTTTTCTCTGAGGGGCGGATGCTGCCGTGATTTCTATTTGTCTGCCTGGAGGAAACGTCACTTAGCAGAAGCCCAGACTGCTCGTACTCTGCCCAACTTGTGTTTTTTTGAGCTTCACCAGGAAAACATCTGCCAGGGCCCAGGTCGTGCTTTAAAAACAACCCCCGACAAGTGCCAAAGCGAAGTGGTTCCTAACTTGGTCCTATGGGCAGAGGATTGTCCAAACAACAAGAGCAGCTCCTTCCCCTTTTACTTTGGGGGTTCTTTCTTCTCTCACCCTCCTGGTCTTTGTTTTCAGAGTGCAGAGTAAGCCACAAGCTGCTGCAGGAGTAACCCCTCGGGTAACCACGCAGCTTCTCTTCACGCAACGGCTGCCCTGCTAATAAATACCAAAGCTCTGGCTGCCCCGTGCAACAAAGGCCTTTACAAAGGGGTAGAAAAGCTCAGGGTGCTGCTCTCCCTCATCTTTACACACACAGATGACTCTCCCATAAAGATCTCCTCGCTTCTATCACCTTGAATTCATGCAGAGGCTTCAGGCCTGACAACAACTGCCTGCATCTCAAAGCTCGCTGTGAGGCACTGAGCACCAAAGGGTTTGTGGAGATTGGGGGTTTGGAGGAGACGCGCCATGGGTTTGGTGCTGGAGGAGTGACTGAAAGATGCTCAACAACCCTCACAGTCCCTCAACTTCCCTGCCCCTTGCTAACGGCCCCCTCCTCTGCGTTGCACCAGAGACAGGCTGTCACAGACACCCCCTTCTCCGGGAGCATGAACAGCCCCACCAACACTCCTGGGACTCAGCCAGGGGAGCGTGGAAAGAGTTTGCACCCCGTCCTGCAGCTCCAGCTGCCCCTGCCAGCTCCACACCACGGCAGGGGTGACCTGGGCATCCCTCTGCTTGGATGCCTAAAAACTCGGTGCTTCACCAGGGGCTAGAACAAGCAGGGGGAGGTCTCTGTGAGTCCCAGGGTGACCACAAAAGCCAAGACACCCCTTTCTGCTGGGCAAGAGGGGGAGAAGCAGCACAGAAACCCAACCCTGAGCTGGGCGCTCAACCCTTCGACACCAAGCAGGCTGCCGGAGACTGTAGCACGAGGTCTCTGTGAGTCCCAGGGTGACCACAAAAGCCAAGACACCCCTTTCTGCTGGGCAAGAGGGGGAGAAGCAGCACAGAAACCCAACCCTGAGCTGGGCGCTCACCCCTTCGACACCAAGCAGGCTGCCGGAGCCTGTAGCACCCTCAGCTCTGTCCCCCACCCCGTTCACCAGTCCCCGAAGTGGTGTGCTGCCCAGTAACAAGGCAGAGGAGGACGAGCATCCCTCCCTCGGAGCTGACCTATGGCTGTGCCGCTCCTCCGCACCTCCTCCCGCAGCCGCTCTGACGCCCAGGGCCAGCGAGCAGACAGCACGACTGCTGCCGCCGGCGCAGAATCGCTGACCTATTTTTGTATGTGTGGGCATGCAAAGATCACAAACAAAGGGCACTTTAGCCCGGATATTTAAAGGAGAAACTCACTGAACCGGCCCCAGAAACCACAGTGGCTCTTATGACGTTTATCTCTTCCCGAGAAGCACCCTTGTGCCCGGCTGTGGGATGGAAAAATCCCAAAGCACGGAGTAGCTGGGTCACCGCAAAACAAAAAGCTCCGTTAAGCTGCAAGATCACATTTCTAGGAAACCAACAAAAAGAACCCGAGAATAAACTGGGCCCGAGACCTGAGGGGGGCCAGAGCGACCAGGACTCACCTAGGTGGAAGGAATGAATTTGTGTAACAAGGAGCGGCTGAGCAGCCCTGCAGGGCTGTCCCCCACCTCCCTGGCACTGATGGATGAGCTGCTTGTGCAGACTCGTCTCCACAGACCTTAAACGAATCAGCTTTCCCAGGGATGTTTGTTCAAGTTCGCTGATGGATTTGGACCAAACTACCAAGGATTTAATCGGCACCTCTGGCAGGTTTTGGAGCTGGCGGCTTCAGCTGGTTTGAAGTTAGGGGGTTGGGCTAGATGACCTTTAAAGGTCCCTTCCAACCCAAAGCATTCTGTGACTCTGTGATTTGTGCCAGCTCCCATCTCTGGGCACATACCTGTAAGGGTGAGGACCTAGAAATTTGTGCCAGAGGAGGTTTAGGCTGGGTATTAGAAAAAATTTCTTTACAGAAAGGGTTGTCCCGGCCTGTCCCAGGCTGCCCAGGGCAGTGGTGGAGTCCCCATCCCTGGAGGGGTTTCCCAGCCGAGTTGAGGTGGTGCTGAGGGACAGGAGTCAGTGGGGACCTGGCAGTGCTGGGAGAACAGTCGGACTCGGGGATTTTAAAGGTCTTTTCCAACTTAAATGATGGGGCGATTGGGTTCACAGGTACTGGAACAACAGATGTCACAAAAGAAAACCCTTAAACTGCACTGAAAACCACCCCAAGCCCACCCAGGAGCCCTACAGAGGGTCACAAACCTGTCTCCTGCCAACCCCCTGCCATGGAAGGGAGAGATGGGCTGCGCTTCCTATCCTGGATTGGGAAACTCCTGCTCATCCCTAAACTCTGCACTGCACAGCACGAAGGGTGCGGTGACGAATAACACAAAAATGGTCACTACAAACAGAGATGTGGACAACAGTTACTCAATATCACGCGCTGGGGGCTCTCC
>NW_010433132.1:14468-14876 GCF_000710305.1 Buceros rhinoceros silvestris
GCAGCCAAGGAAAGGGCTGCTGCCAAGAGTTGTTGGTAATGACCCCGGGGCAACAACTCACCCCCGTCAATGTGCACAGGCAGGAAGGAAAAAATGAGCAAGAATAGACCTCAGTGTCCTGAACAATGAAAACAGGAAAGTCCCTCTCGCCTGGGGGCTCCGCAGCAGAACTGTAGCTCCATCTCGCTTCCAGGCAGTTTGAGGGGTCTGCTCAGCCTCCGATGGAGAGCGGGGTTAAAAAAAATCATATTGCAGCTAAAGCATCCTCCAAGAAGGAGGGAGGGAGGGATGAAGGGAGGGAGGGCAGCATCCAGCCTCGGGGGCTGGGGTGGGGGGCTCCAAGCAGGATTTCATCTGAAACACCAGCTCTCTCTGCAGAAACCCCCTCCCCACTTCTGGCACACCCCC
>NW_010433132.1:15037-15495 GCF_000710305.1 Buceros rhinoceros silvestris
GAAAGCCCCTTGCCCCTTGGGACAAGTCTGGGGTTGCTTCCTCCTCCTCACCCCCGCATCCTGCCCCGGTGCCAGGAAATCCTCTACCAGCCTTTGCCTAGGCACATCCCGCTCCCCTCCATCCGCCCCCTCCTCGCTGACCTCTTTATTTTCACATCAGAACCATAAAATGGAGACTGCAGGGAGGAGAACACTTTGCCTAAGATGGCTGAGGGAGACGAAGGATTTGCACGGTGATGCACGAGCACCCTCTGCTGCTGGATGGGCTGGGGGGGGGCGGGCAGCAGCTCTCCAGCCCTGCTCCAGCCCCACAGGCTCCAGGCAGAAAAAGAGACCCCGACCAGCCCTTCCTGGGGCAGTTAAATTGCTGTTACAGCCAAAATATTCACTTAAAAAACTTCAGCAGCCTCGTTGCCTCCTGAGCTCTCCTGGTTACTGCTTCCACGCCCCCCCCTTTC
>NW_010433132.1:15583-17849 GCF_000710305.1 Buceros rhinoceros silvestris
CCTGAGCTCTCCTGGTTGCTGCTCCCACCCCCCCCCATTTCTCTTCTGCTTTTCCTCACTGCGTTACATTCACAATCCTTAGGAAAAAAACCAGTATTTTGTATTAAAACCGGCATCTTTCACGCATAAAACTCCCCAAAGCTAACACCACCGCCTTCCACATTCATGTATTTTTCCGGGTTTGAGAAAAACCCACCAAATTTCATCTGTATGAAGCTCCACATCTGGGTGAGCACCCAAAGCCTGGTATCACCTCTTGTGGGAACAGGCCCAGGGATGGGAGAAAGGGCTGAAGACAGACATGGGGGGAAGAACCAGCACCCACCTGATTCAGGGTGACCAGACGCTGTCCCTAGGAAAGGTTCAGGGACCAAAGGGTACACGCAAAACCGGCACAGGGGCACCTTGCGAGCTGCTCCCTGAGCGTCCAACTTTCCAGCCAGGGGTGCGTCAGCACAGGGCCAAATCCAGCTCAGTCTGAGGCTTAAATCCCCACGTGAACCTTGCAGGAAGTTTTCCCCGGATAGGTTCAAAATGGACCGAAGAGCATCACTGAGCTGTGAGGTGAAAACCACAAACAGATCCAGGATCCCAAGGCCTCTACAGTAACTTCAACACCGAGGAGGATGAGGATGAAAAGCAAGGTGACATCCTGACACCGAAGGATTAAACTCAGCGAGAAGCAGGGTGCCCAGCACACGTTTCGGCACCCATCCAGCCTGGCAAGTGCTGGTTCTGGGGTGCCAGCACTCACTCACCACAAAGCTGCACGTAGGAAGTCCCACTGGCGGATACACCCAACTGCCAAAACAGCCTTAAGGGCCTTTTTAGGGAGAGAACAGTCCTTTTTGGGGCATCAGGGTAAGGCTGACCTGGAGCTCTGTGGTGACGGTCGTGCTGCAGTGGCACGTCTGGGACACCCGTATGGGACACCCAGGGAGGTCTGAGTTTATTACTGCCAGCCTTGCTTCGAGAAGGACATGGAGGGGCTGGAGCATGTCCAGAGAAGGGCAGCAGAGCTGGGGCAGGGTCTGGAGCACAATGTGCTGAGGAGCGGCTGAGGGACCTGGCGGGGCTGAGCCTGGAGCAAAGGAGGCTCCGGGGAGACCTTCTGGCTCTGACAACTCCCTGACAGGAGGGTGGAGTGAGGGGGGATCAGTCTCTTCTCCCCAAGCACAAGCAACATGACGAGAGGAACCGGCCTCAAGTTGGACCATGGGAGATTGAGGTTGTTCCTGTTTGGGTTGTGCAGGCGTGTCGCAGGCTGCCCAGGGCCTTGGTGGAGTCCCCATCCCTGGAGGGGTTTCCCAGCCGTGTGGAGGTGCTGCTGAGGGACAGGGGGCAGGGGGGACCTGGCAGTGCTGGGGGAACAGGTTGGACTTGATGAGCTTAAAGGCCTTTTCCAACTTAAACAATTCTGTGATTTCTGCAGTTGCAAGAAGCAGGGACGTGCCCCTGGAGAGCAGCAAGGCACTGGGACAGCAGAGAGCTCGGCAGGGCAGGGACATCAGCACCACGGTGCTGACGAGCGGGTATTTTTGCAGCATTGCTGCATAAGAAGGAGCATCAAAAGGTGGAGGTGCCAGAACACCTCATCCCATGAGCAATCGGGGACTGAAAACGTTGCAAAATGCAGCTTTGGGGCTCCCAAACCCGGCTGCATTCCCAGCACACCCTGCATGACTCAGCTCGGCAGTGCTGGGAAAGCACGGGTGAGCCACCAGGGTGGACCCCGGCCTGGTAAGATGGTGCCAGAGAGCAGGAGCAATGGGAAGGGGCAGAGCTCTGTGGGCACCCAGGAGCGGGGTGCACTGGCCACCCGAGCCCAGTGGCGGCAGAGACAGGGGGTATGAGGCAGGCCAGCAACAGAGGAGCATCACCCCAGCACAAGAGCGATGGCTCGGAGCACGGGGCAGGACTGGGGCACACTGGAGTGATGTGGGGAGCTCATGACAGAGGGGTGCAGAGAGCGACCTGCCCAGGGCCCCGGCGATCCCCATTTCATTTGGCAGCACAGACCAATGCCAATCCCTGCCCCTGAGCACCCAACAGGCTGGTGATGCCGGCTGGGTGGGGGGGCACAAGCACCTCTTTTCTGTGCCAGGGCAGGTGATTTCTCCCTGCAGACCCTCATCCCGTTCCCCCCAGCAGCAGATGGAGACCCACTCCCCCCCCTCCCAATTATGGTTTTGTGACAGGCAGAAAAGAAGAAAGAGAAATCACCCCAAAGCAGCTGTCTGAGAGGACAAAGGCTCCTTGAAACGGG
>NW_010433133.1:0-12876 GCF_000710305.1 Buceros rhinoceros silvestris
TGACAGGAGGGTGCAGCGAGGGGGAGTCGGTGTCTCCTCCCCAGGAACAAGCCACAGAACGAGAGGAAGTGGCCTTAAGCTGCGCCAGGGGAGATCTCGGTTAGGTATCGGGAAGAACTTCTTTACAGGGAGGGCTGTGAAGCGTTGGCACAGGCTGCCCGCCGAGGGGGCGGAGTCCCCATCCCTGGAGGTGTTTAAGAGCCCTGTCGATGTGGCGCTGAGGGACATGGTTTAGGGACCCTGGCAGCGCAGGGTGAACAGTTGGACTCGATGATCTTAAAGGTCTCTTCCAACCAGCTGATTCTGCATCTGGAACAAAACCACCTTCCTCTCACCAAGACCCATGTTAAACACGTTCCTAACCTCAAAACCGAGACACGATCTTGTGTGATCTGTTCACACCATCAGCAGATGTTCTGTGGACGGAATATCCCCCAGCTCTCCCAGGTCACAGAAAAACGGCTCTGGTCACGCAGGCTCAAGCCTGCTCTCAGTCCCAGCCTCTGCCGTGCCGCTCTGCAGGGCGCGAAGGGCACACACAGCCCCTCCGCCTCCCTGCACATACCCACACCCACACAGAGACACCACAGTGTGTCAGGGACCTGAAAATGCTGTCAGAAAAGCTGTGAACCAGGAGGTGTCAGAAGAGGAACTGTACAGACACAGGAAACTTCTGCACTGCAAGATGAAGAAGCTCTCCACTTTCAGCTTTTGAAATGACTGTTTTAACATGGAAGCGTCTGGGCTGACTTTCTGCATGTATCTGACATTTCTTACTCCTGGTAGCACTGACTGACTGCCCATTGCAGCAAACTCACGTCTTTCTCCTGCGGGTAACCGTACATCTGGAAAGCTTGCTCTAGCTCACGTTTCTGTGCAGTCAATCTGAGACAGATTGATGGCAATAATAAACCACAGGACTTTAAGAACCGAATTCTGCCCACATGGGTGACCATCACTTCCCGCTCGCTCCCATTAGAAATTACGTCACAGAAACAATAGCACAGTGACCAGACACACAAAAGTGGTATCAGATGTGGTAGCAAACCACCCTCCTGGCTGACGTACTCACCGGCGATCTGCTGTCGTTGGGCTGCTTCACTCACTTCTCATTGCTCACTGTGCTCCCCTCAACTTGTAGCACTTGAGTGAAGTACAGCCATCACTGGATGAGCCCAAGCACACTTGTCTCTGTCTCACACCGCACCCCTCACCCTTTTTTAGTTATACTTCTCCTGTACAAAGACCCAGGTACGTTCCAGCGTAGCTAGAGACCACCCTCCCCACCCAGAAGCAAGGATGCTGAACGAAAATCAAGTGTTTCTGCCAGTTTTGATAGAGCAATGTCTGAGCAATCACAGTTAAATTGCACCACCGCTTACATACAGTTCTCTAACAATATTGGCCTAGCGGTTCCGATACAATAGAGCTTCTTTAAGTAATAGTTAATATTGACACACTTAGTAAGAAACACATAGATCGATAATACTTCTCCAGGGGAAATATTTTGAAGACTGTATGTTAGTACAAAAAGGCAAAACCCCTTAAAATCTGGAGGAAGATTCAGAAGTGCGTCTTGACAGAGGGCTTTCCTCTACTCCAGTCAGCTGGAGCGAAGATCCAAATAAAACCACAGCTCCTTCTCCCACCGTGCTCTGACCGTTCACCGAGACCCAGTCCTTAGCACTGTTCCCAACGCTGGAGCAACAGTCAGATACTATGATTATTTATCGACATAAGCTCCCAGTCTCTCCTGTCACTCCCACATCCTCTTTTTCCCTTTCGAGAATTACCATCAGGAATCACTCTCCAGTCCATGAACAAGCTAAACATAGCACAGGCTCACAGCAGCACACGATGACTACTGTTACATCTGCCGTGATATTAGAGGGATCAGCACCGTAAAAATATCTGCAGTTAGCAAATATTCACGTGCATTTGTTAGCGTTTCCATTCCAGCACACACATTATACAGCAATGCTACTGCGGTAGGAGGAAGCCGGTGAGGAAGACTGCCTCGCTGCTGTGTTAATACCTTACACCATCACGCAATAATCCTGTGCTCTGCAGAGTCTCAGACTGGTTCATTGGGAAGAGGAAAAAGTAGTATAGTGCTTTAAAAGGCTTGCAGAGTTGGGTCAACAGTGCCACAGACATTGTAGCAAATCACTGAAATAAACTCACCATGCTGGTCCAGGCTATTGAAAAACATATTCGCCACCGCCAGACCAAGGGCTCTGTGCTGCGCCTGGCTGTTTCAGCCCTGCTCAGGAGAACCTGTCATCCTCAAATGTGGCATTAAGGAAGATGAGGCTACAAAGACTTCTGTTAAACTGAGCGTAAGAAAAGGATTGCACTTTCCTGAGCCTCAAAAGAACTTCTACAACGTTTGAAATACTTCTGCAATGACTTCAGGAGATAATTTTACAGCAAGTGACACCTAATGGAATTTTCGGATGCCTTTAGAAATAAGAAAGGACTCCAGTATCTCTCTCCCTTTCATGTAGTCTCTAGAAAACACAACTGAGAAACAGAGGAAAAACGGCGTGAGGAGATGAAGTCAGCAACAGTATTTGCGGTAGCAGCTCTCACTCAACCAGATCTAGACTGGCCAAGTGTTAGGGGAGGCACAGAATAGATACAAAAGCCTCAGACATTTGGACCAGCAGGCAACGCTGTAGGACATAAACAAGAAAATTGTGGGGTGTTTTCACCATGCAAAAAGTGAAGTTAAAAACGTCAAACCCAGCGGACCAAAAAGATTTCCATCCTACTCAAGTTATGAGAGGAAAAAGTCCTCTTAAGAGATTGAAAAAACTGTTTATAGAGTTATAAACATGCACATCTATCGTTCCCAAGCCCATTGTTCAACACTTCTGTCATCAGATGATTTTGTCTCAGGGGTCCTCTCCAATTCAGAAAGATGTCACTTCAGTGAAAAGCAAAACACAAAGCTGACATTTACTGAGGACGGGCAGGGCTGCAAGAACTCTGCAGCGGCACTGCGGATCAATCTAAACACCATCCTTACTCGTGAATTCCCATTCAGTTCGGTGAAAGCAGAACTGCCTCTCAGGTGTGGGAATAATAAAGAGAAAATCCTGCTTTTGGAAGCACCTAAGAAGAGGCTTGCAGAGGCACTGGTGGGAAGCCTGCTGTAAACAAAGGGGCTGTGTGGGAGTCAGGGAAAGCAGAACTTGCTTTCCATCACCTAGAAAAGGAGCATCTTTTCTACCCCTCAAGTCACACCCACCTTTAGCACTGCTGCTTTTTAATTGCAGTCTTACTATTTTGCGATTTTCTGCCTATCAATGAGCCAGTTCTATTCAGAGGGAAGAGAGGTATCGCTGCCGAGAGCTCCGGTCAGAGCTTGAGCTGTATTCCATCATAGAGAGGGAACAAAAACAACCCTCAACAAGAAGAACTTGTTCAGTTCCATCACTCCACTGCCACCCCATGAGGGTTTGTTTGTTTATACGTACAACCAAAACTATATTCTAGGTACATCCAGATTCAAAAGTACCTCCTGGAACACCACAAACTCATGATGATCCCCCAATGAAACATCCACCCACAGCTCAGCAGGTTCCAAGGGTGTTCTGATCCAGGTTGTAGCTCATTAAGGAAAGGAATGGTGTCACGCTGTGGACATCCAGACCTTAACTCTTCTAAAGTTCAAGAATATTGACATCTGGGCATTTCACACCCTGACTCCTGTATTCCTAAGATAGATTTCAAAATCTGTGTGGTTTCCTGGAGTTCATGGTTGGTAACAACACAGCAAATACCAGGAAAGGCCACCAGAGACATTGTGGAAACATTGGCAAGCCCTGTGTGAAATCACTCGTGTAGCCCTTTGAATATTGTTTCATAACATCCTTTCCCCAAATCAAAGTAGTCTTTCACATTGTTTGTCATGGTACACATCTCCAGCAAGAATTAAATACAAACAATGTGGGGTTTTTGCACTTCTGGGACATAGTTTTTAAAACACAATTCCTGGATTCTGTTACCCTTGCACATCAGATCATCCGCTGTGGTAATAACTACGAGGAAAGAAATTGCTGCTTTTCCTACTGGGAGACAACACTTGGCACTTCACAATAATCCACCAATCCACCCGGCTTTTGCACCAGGAAGAAATTTAAAGGATGTGAATAACCCGGCAAAATCCCGCATTCCTCCGCTTGGTGAAACTTCCCCTGCAGCAACCTGGTGCTCTGACCAACAGCTGCTCCTGCACAGGGCTCAGCCGCCTCCCTCCATGGCTTCTGGGATGCCTTTTACCCCTCTTCCTCAGCCCTGCTATCGCTTGGCAATGTGTGGAATGATCCAAAATGGCTTACTTGCAACAGAGGAAAAACAAGCGAAGAAAAAAAAACAGGGGAAATAAATCTCATCAGTGATCAGAGAAGCAGACCTAGAACAGCGTGTGGCCCAGGGGGAATCCGCCCCAGAGTGGGAAGGGAAGCGGCCAGCATTGTTGCAAGGCTACGGCCTACAACATCCAAATAAAGGTGGAGATCAGGGGATATCCCTGATGCCTGGAAGAGGGCAAATGTCATATGCATCTACAAGAAGGGATCAAAAGAAACCCACAGGCCCCTTAGTCTTAAGTCACTCCCTGGGAAAATAACCAAACAAGTCCTCCTACAAACTATTACAAGCCAAATGAAGCAGGTGATTGGGATAAGCCAGCACAGGTTTGCCAGTGGCAAATCATGCCACGCTAACCTCATCACCTTCTACAACCTAACATGTTGTCTTGCATGGTACGAGCAGTGGGCGTTGTTTATCTGGACTTCAGCGAAGCATTCAACGCTGTTTCCCACAGCCTTCTCCTGGCCAAACTGGCAGGATATGGACTAGATGGGTGGTCTGCAAAACCGGCAGGAAATTGACCCTCAGGCCATACTCAGAGGGGGGTGATCAATGTTTTTTATCCAGAACCGCAGCCTGTCCCATGTGAAGTTCCTCAGGCTTCAGTATCAGGCCCCATGCTGTTCAGCATCTTTATAAATGATCCGTACAACGAGATTGACAGTACCCGCAACCAAGTTTGCTGATGACACTGAACTGGGTAGTGAGGTGGACATGTTAGAAGAAAGAGCATCTCACAGAGGAACCTGGACAGGCTGGAAAAGTGGGCTAGCAAGAGCTGTGTCTAGTTTAACAAAGATAAGTATAAAGTCCTGTGCCTGGGACATCATAAGCAAAGAGCCCAGTATAGGCTGGGACCTGTGTGGCTGGGGAGCAGCCTTGCTGAAAGGAACCTGGAGGTCCTGGTGGACAAGCTGAACATGAGTCAGCAGAGCACCACTGCAGCAGCAAAGGCAAATCTGACCCTGGGCTGCTTCCGCAGGAATGTTGCTAACAGAGATAAGGACACAATCATCCCGTTTGGAGCAGATCAGGATGAGCCTGGAATACAGTGTCCACTTCTGGTCCCCACAATTCAGAAGGGCAGACTGGACCTTTGGAGGAGGCCCAAAGGAGGGCCATGAAGATGATCAAAGGGGCTGGAGAACCTGCCGTATGAGGAAAGACTGAAGGAGTTAGGTGTTTTCTCCAAGAGGAGGTTCAGAGGGAACCTCATCACAGTACTCCATTAAGGGGCAGCAACAAAGAGGATGGAGGCTCTCTCTTCCCAAGGAGATATGGGGCAGACAAGAGGAGACACAGGTACAAGGTTGTATCAGGAAAGGCTTCATCTCAACACAAAAACTTTTTTTACAGTAAGAATATTCAATCACTGCAACAACCTCCCCAGGGACATGGCAGGGTCCCCATCATTAGAGGTTTTGAAGATATGACTGGACAAGGTGCTACATAACCTCCCTTTCCTACAAAAGACTGCGCCAAATGATCTTTCAAGATCTCTTCAAGCCTGGGCTGAAAAAAAAAAATAGATATATATAAAAACCACTCTGCCTGCAGCAACAGCTTCACTGTACCCACAGCAGAGCCCAGAAAGTGGCAGCCTTTTGCATCCACCTAACTCGCTATGTTTTCTCAGGTCATGTTCTTCTCAAGAAAACAGTTAAGGGGAAGATAAGAATAACAACTATTTTTCAGGTCCATAAAAGACAACTTGACTTTTAATCTCTTGAGGCTTTTCTGAAGAAACTTCTTTGTGGCATAGGCAGTATTCCTGCATTCAGGCTAGGATGTAGGCGCAATAATTCATGAAAAAATCTGAAGTCTTAAAATTTGACACCCTTACAAACTTACAAAGAGCAATTCCAAAGTGTCCATATTAAGGTTTCTCAAACTATCACCAGTTTTGGCTGCAGATAAAATCAGCCCAGTCTAGAAGCGGGGATATAACTGATTATCTGAATACATGAGCTAGGAGTGTCCTTTCAGTCTCAAGTGAGATGTTTCTAAGGTACTCAGCTTTTAAAAGTACATTTTGAAATGCACCTTAAGATGCAGAAATTTCAGCAGAGCTGAATAAGAAGAGCTGAATAAGAAAAGCTGAAAAGCTTACACAATCTGAACAACAGAAGCAAATAATTTCTTCTTTCTTTTGATTTCTTGTGAAAGAGTTGATACAGACTTATTGGGCAATCAGTGTGTATTTTGTAGCTATTTGTTTTAGATGGAAACTCCACAAATCCCCCCTTACTGAAATTTGACTCGACAGCGTAATGTAATATCACTGGAAAATCTAAAGTCTCAGATTTCTAAATATAATCAGTCTGTTCTTTCAACATAAAAAGTCACATGAGCTAGTTCCAGATGGTGACATTTGTACAAGCAAAGTCATTAGAAATCATGAACCTCAGTGAAACATGCTGCAACCTGGATTTAGATTGGTCCGTGCACATATATGAACACTAATGTACACACTGAACAGGTTTAGGTTAGAGTCAGAGGAGCTAAAAACCCCACAGTGTTAGTTTTACAGTGCTTTTGTCCCTTTCGAACCAGCACCATCTGATCAAAGTTAAAACGTCCTCCTGTAAAAAAAAAAAAAACACAAAACATTTCTGAAGCTAGCAGCGTTCAGAAGGCTTTATTAGTTTGGGTGATAACAGAGCTAGAAAATACCTTCCAGCCTGAAGCCAGCTGGGGTCCATCTGCTTCAGAGCCAGATTGAGTAAGCGTGATGCAACTTCAGCCTTTCACCAAGTCCACTGGTCACCCTCAGAAGGTGCCTGCACAGCTCCACTGACGCTCTCTGCTCAAGTGCAGTATCCACAGTCAGCGTTCCAGCACACACCACGTTTAACAGCCTTTGGCACACGAAGGGTTCCTGTTTGCAATGCACCAAGCTGTGCTACGCTCCCAAAAGAAAATCCACTGCACAAATCCTTTTTTCCTCAAATTTCACTAGTGTCTCCTCACTCACTGGTGAAGAACGAGGATTTTCTGGGCCCTCATTTAAGGAAGCAGTTTCAAACTTCCCATGCATTCACCTTTCTGACGTTTTAAAATGCGGTAGCAATTTCAGTGGTTTCCTTCCTTCCCACTTGGTTTCCTCTGCAAGGAGGATCCAGACTCTAAGGCTTTGCTCTGTCTGATGTTCTAAATGCTGATGCATAATAGCTGTGAAGCTTGAGAGAATATAGAATCTGTGAGGCAAGAAAAGTACCCAGAAA
This sequence comes from Buceros rhinoceros silvestris, assembly GCF_000710305.1. NCBI lineage: Eukaryota > Metazoa > Chordata > Aves > Bucerotiformes > Bucerotidae > Buceros > Buceros rhinoceros. The sequence continues at coordinate 7,605 of NW_010433133.1, forward strand.
GGGTAAAGGCCAGGAAGTCTCACATTAAGTACTTTCACATTTCAAAATATTTCAGAACATACGCTACTGGATTTTGCACTCGCCCCCTTCCGCTTTAAGACTTGGGCTCTGAACCCTGCTGAATAGAGAAATGAGTTTAAGGGCTTAAACACCTCAAGAAAAAAAAAAAAAAACCACAACTCTGTCACATTGACTAAAACTTACACCAACTCACAATATGTTTGGAGCTACCCATCCAGAAGTCAGAGGCATTAACCTCTGAGCGAACTTAAGTATTGCAGAAACAGGCAGAAATCTGTTACACACGCCATCACGACCAAGTTGTGCAACTGAACCCAGGGTCGAACAGAAAAATAGCAGGACAACGACCAAGCCTGAAACCACATTTTCAGTTTCAAGCGTACCTGCCTCCATTTGGGAAAGCACACTGGAAAATAAAGCTTCAGAGACACTGAAGGTCTGAACTCCGCTGTCAAAAACATAAGTTCTGGTAGGATTTACAGCTTACACTTTTATAAACAGGAAAATCTTTCCTTTCTAGGAGAAAATCAGCTGGATTTGCAAGGCTAAAGACTACAGGTTAAAGTGGCTCCGCACACAGCAGAGCAATGGCACCCAAGTTTGTCATCCCAATTGCAAAATTTCCTTGCAGTGAGTCCACTAGCAAAGGGCTTGCTCTGCAAATGGTGGTTGCTGCAACGAATCCACACACTAACTGTTTCATCTGTGAGTGCATGGAGGAAGAGGCATCAAACCCACACAAATTAGTTGGGTTATTTTTAATGATTTCACAGGAAGCAGGTCCAGACTCTCTACCACAACTCTAAAATCGTTAAAATAATGACAAATGTCCTCGGTTTCCAGATGATGCCTTAACGAAATGAACGCAAGATCAAAATGTACTTTCTTGTTATAGCACCATTTGCTCCCTAAATTATACTTCGTAATTGGAAGAATGATATTTAAACTTCACCATTAGCTAAGTTATTAAAAGATGCCAACTACTGATCACGGCGGTTCCACAAAGCAGTCAAAACACACAACTGGATTCCTGCTTTCACCCACACTAAGTTAGCCCTGCGACCAAAAGAAGCCGTCCTATCCTTTCATCTTCCATTTATTTCCAAACCTGCACCAAGCTCTTCCCGACACTGGGAGAACACAAAAGACACTGATTTTACCCAGGGCTGATTCCTGGCTCTGGTGCTTTGCCCAGGTGCAGCACCATCTACAGTGGCCAAAGGCGATGAGGGTGCAGAAGCATGTTGGAGGGAGATGGTGGAACTACTACTTTTAATGGTATCAGGGACTTGAAACACCTTGAACAGCACAGCAATCTTTGGTCTGACTGACTTCTACCAGCAGAGAGGGGGAAACAGCCACATGCACAGGAAGAACATCCACTGTCACATTTCAAGCCACCTCACTGCCAAAATTTCTGTTACTACAACAGGCAGGCTAGAGGAATGAGAAAGAAGTTTAACTTATTTTTTAAAAGCACCACTGCTGATTGATTTGAACCACGTGAAATCTCCCCCTGATGTCCCAATGAAGCATTTAGTTTGTAGAAGTATGCAATTTTTATTGCTTTGCTGATATTTTAATTATCTCCTTCAGATTTTATCTCCATTCAAGTGCCGTATGACACTTCTTGTACTCCAGGCAGTCAAAACTTTGGCAACACCCCCACACCCAAAACCATTAAAAAACCTTGCTCAAAAAAATCCCTTTACAAAGAAGAAAAAAAAATAGTAAAGGAAAAGTGTTTGCTTGTTTGTGGGTTCTTTTAATACACCCTTGAGAAACAAAAGGAGGATACACAACCACATGTTGTCTTGACAACAGGAAAAAGTGTATCAACTAGTACCTTTCTGTTGAAGCAGAACTGGAACTTGTGGAGTGCTGGGAATTGGAACACATTGGGGAATGCTTCCACAAAAAAGAAGATAATCGGTACTCTCGGTGAAACAGTATCTTGCTACCCTTACTATTAGAAGTGTTTAACCTGCTCTTCTTGCCCAGTCCAGTTCCTTTTCAAGTGACTTAGGTACTTAAATAGTCACCACTGTGTCCCTCATTTCATTTTTTCCAGACTACATAATTACTCATTCCACCTTTTTTCCTACAAGGATATTTTCTAGACCTCTAGATTGCAAAAGCTCCTGAGGAGCAAGAGGGGCATCTCTTCAGCACTAGATACTGACAAGTGCGACAGTCACCCAGGCTGCCTTTAGAGTCCATAGAAAGGAAATGTCACTCCTAGGGCATGGTCCAGCTCAGCCCAAAGTGACATCTACAACAGCTCAGATGAACACCACCCTGACAAGAATCTGTTTCTCTACGCTGATTATAAAGGAAGCTAACATGATTACCCCAGACAAGGATGCCTTAAATTAGGTGAAAACCCGCCCTGCCCCGGTTTCCCGTGCCGTTCAAACACAAGATTGTTTTCTCTCCTTGAAAACAACTGGGTCACGTAAAAACCAGTAATATCATGTGAGGTTATACCTACAGCACAGTAGCCGCTTGACCTCACAAATCTCTAATCCACTGGAAAAGACTTCTTCCTGGAAACGTTTTCAGGCAGACTCGTTAGCAAGTTACCATGGAAACATTTTTTCCCATTGGTAGGGCACAGTTTGACAACTAGCTCTTCAAATCCTTTTGGATCTGCATTTTGTAATACTAGTAAGTGAGGCCTCCTGAAAATTCCTCATAAGCACCTTTATTCCCTTGCTGAAGACCAAAAAAGAGGAGAAAACGTATGCTGCTGCTGCACGCAAGGATGAAGTAGAACCATCTTTAGAAGTATATATCAAAAAGAACCATTGAGCGGTGCCCAGCTAAAGGAAAGCCAGACCAGAAGCTCAGCCTCCAGTACAGGCAAGGTTTGCGTCTTCCTGTTCGCCAAAGGAACTGGCTTTAAAAATAATTGAATCCACAGCCATCACAGAGCAACAAACTGTCTCAGCCACACGTACCTCCCAGCTCCGATATCAGCTCTGACACTCTGATAGAGTGGTCATAAAAGTGTGTGATGCAGCAAATCACATGATTCTCTAGCACAGGGGAAATGCCATCGCGCCAGAGCACTTAATCAAGAGGTACTTCAACTGAGGGCAATACGGTGACATCCTCACTCAGCCAAACAGGCACTTCTGGTACCTGGAAAGACAAGATCGACGCAGCCATGACTCTACACCAGTACTAAGACACAAAAGCAGGAAATGCTTTGGGAGTGCAAGTCCTACCTCTGAAGATCACTGAGATGTAAGTTCTTCAGTGCTTCTGTCACACCTGAAGGCACAGCCTCTGCCCCCACATCAATAGAAGCTTTTGCAAATACCATCTGTTACAAAGACAGAAATACTTTTCTGATTGCCACCAGCAGCAGCCCACCTCTTTACAATCTTAGTGCAGTCAGGTCATAAATAAGTTGTGCCTGAAGAATTGAGAGCTAGAGCCTTTGTATCCATAGCAAAGGCACCTTAGTCTGTCATCGTAGTGACGGGAACATTCACAGAAAAATAAAAGGAGCCACAGTACTTCACATATGCCTTTGACACCTCATTGCTCCGAATTGTTTTCAACTGCCCTGTAACAAACCCCTGTACTGATACTCTGCCCAATGTGCCACAAGGCAGAACATGAAAGGTCATGCAGCATGAGATTGATTTCCCCCACAACAGTTACAGCCCAGATGTGCACACCATCTGTCCAGCACCCCGTTTTCAGCGCATAACCCAATGCCAAGGCAGGTTTTGTGGCCAGAGAGGAGCCACAGCACTGCAGTACAGCCCAAAAATACATTTTCCAGCTGGCTGCTTGGAGTGAGGTAGGCTAGTACGTAGCGCAGTGCCATGATTTCTCTCTTGTGCTTCCTGGTCCTGACTGTACCCTGGCTCATGAAGGAGGGGAGATGTCCCAGCAGCATCACGCCCAAGTGCCAGGCCTGGCCTCACTGAGGGGGCTGGCTGGGCTTGAACACAAGCCAGCAACTTGCCTTCGCAGCAAAGGCAGCTCACAGTACCCTGGGACTCGTTTAGGAGGAGTGTTGCCAGCTGGCTGAGGGAGGTGATCCTTCCCCTCTGTGCAGCACTGGTGAGGCCACAGCTAGAGTGCCGAGTCTAGTTCTGGGCTTCCCAGTACAAGAGAAGCATGGACATACTGGAGAGAGTCCAGCAAAAGCCAACAAGAATGATGAAGGGACTGGAGCACCTCACATAAGAGGAAAGGCCGAGAGAGCTGGGACTGTGCAGGCTGGAGAAGAGAAGGCTTAAAGGGATCTCGTCAAAGTATAGAAATACCTGAAGGGAGAGGGCAAAGAAAACACAGCCAGGCTCTTTTCAGTGGTGCCCAGTGACAGGACCAGAGGCAATGGGCACATGCTGAAACACAGGAGGTTCCCTCTGAACATCAGGAAGCACTTTTTTACTGAGAGTGACCGAGCACTGGCAGAGGTTGCTCCGGGAGGCTGTGGTGCCTCCATCCTTAGAGGTATTCAAAAGCCCTCTAGACATGGTCTTAGGCAATCCTGAATCTAGGTGGCCCTGCTTGAGCAGGGGCATTGGACAGGATGACCTCCAGAAGTCCCTTCCAACCTCAACCCTCCAAGACTCTACGTGCTTTCACCTTCTGACACATGTGCAAGCTGCACTGCGCAGACAGGCTTCCCTGGGAGCCCAGAGCACAGAGGGCTTCTGTAACCTTTCTCTACGAAAAGATGACTGGGAGAGGAATTAGGCATTTCTGATGTTTGCTATTCAACAGAACAACTCACTATTTTCTGTGTTTTGCATCTTTTCCTTTCCAGCATCCCATTTTAATTTTTAAGCTGCAAGCACCCCTAGGACCATTGCTCTGTCCACTCAGGTTTTCATCAGGTGTCTTTCCACGCACAGTCGGGTCACACTCGGCAGAGAACACAAACAGGCTGTGGGCTCTGGCTTGGTTACCAGCTCCTAGGAGAGCTCACTTTAAAACAAAATATTTGGTTTTAAGGCAACAACCCCATTGTTTTCAATAGGGACCAATTACATACCATTTCCTTTGCCCTTCTATTTCAGTCTGCAGTCCCACGGCGGTGCAGGTTTAGCCCTCCGGCTGTGAGTGGGACTCCTGAGGAAGTTCCTTTGATGCCTGTTCTCCTTCCCTCCCCTGCCAGGCAGGGACCTCAGGCATCATCCAAGCCCACAGGTGACCCAGGACACACCTAGATAGCACTCGAGGAAGAGTACGCCAGGAAGCCCACACCGTGTTCCACCCATTCCTC
>NW_010433133.1:13002-13465 GCF_000710305.1 Buceros rhinoceros silvestris
ACGTTTCCCCATGAAATCCCAAAAGCCAAGGGGCCAAAAGAGCATGGGAAGGCAGGAAACTAAGGCCTTTTCAAGTAACCCGCTCTTCTCCTGGGAGCTTCCTCAAATCCCAGGTCTCACTGCCTTGTACCTTTGGTCATTTACACCTCTGCTAAATTGGTGTATAGTTGCCATGTAGCTCCTTTACCACCCTCTGCTTCCATACATTCACTGAAATCCCAAAAGCCAAGGGGCCAAAAGAGCATGGGAAGGCAGGAAACTAAGGCCTTTTCAAGTAACCCGCTCTTCTCCTGGGAGCTTCCTCAAATCCCAGGTCTCACTGCCTTGTACCTTTGGTCATTTACACCTCTGCTAAATTGGTGTATAGTTGCCATGTAGCTCCTTTACCACCCTCTGCTTCCATACATTCACACAAACACACACATACACATATTTAAATGAGACCTTAGAAACTCCTTTCTTT
>NW_010433133.1:13569-45302 GCF_000710305.1 Buceros rhinoceros silvestris
TTTCCCTAAAACTTCAGCACTTCAGCTGCATGCTGACAGAAAGACAAGCAAAGGTGGAAAGACCTGCTAGCTCTTCGAATCACCGGAATGCTGGACAAATGGCCACTGCACAAGTCACACAGCAGAGTGGAGTCACAGCTCGAGTACCTCAGTGGTAGTTCTGACTGTGCTTCACTGCTTTTCATCTACCTCCACTGGCAGGTTGGCACGGCCAGCAGGCCGTGAAAGACTCCTCCTTAGTTCCCACCCTGCATGCAAGAGAAGAAGCATTACATCCTCATTTTGGAGAAGACTTGACCATAAAGCCTCCCCTTAACTGTTCAGCAACTCTGTTTTAACCATCAGAGAAGGCTCCTCCTTCTCCCTCTTCTGTGCACCATCTCAGGAACTGGAGCCTGGGAACAGTGGAACCCTTGGGCTGCCCTGGTTCCATGCAGCTACTGTCGCTTGCCCCTTGTCACAGTTTTCCTGCTACTGGTAGGGCAGAGACAGGCACTGCACTTTCCCAATGCCCACAATACAATTAAAAGACTCTGACAGGGAAGCTTCCAACAGAAGCAAGTGACATCCTGCTTTTCCCTCTAAATGCAATGCAGGTGCATTTGTCTGTGTACATCCATGACTCGACCCAACTGAAATCAGCAGAACTTCCTGCCATTCTTTTCAATGGGAGAATAAAGTCCTTTCACAATATGTAAAAAAAAAAAAGTAGAAATTGAAAGAAAAATAATTTTTAAAAGCATCATTTTCTTTTTTTTTTACCTGATCTTGATCTAGAGAAATTTTTCCTTGACATACAGAATCAGTGAACAGCTTTGGTTGGGAACAACTTAAAAGATCATGAAGTCCAGCCCTTGCTCAGAGTAAGGCTAACTTCAAGTACGTTGCTTGTGAGTTATAGCACAAAAATAAACACGTACAGTTTTATTTCAGCTACAACCCTGTCCGAATGGCTCTAGAAGCACTGCAGATGTGGTTGCTGATGGGAGTGTGCTGTTTCTAGCTTCCACATTCGTGGTCACTCTGCAGGCATTGGGGGGTGCCACGGGATTCTCCCATTACACTCGAGCACCAGTGCATGCGTCCTTTATTTCTTTATAAGCAGCATGGGATCACAAAAAAGACTTCTAGACTTAGACTCAGGACTCTGTTCTGAGTGATGGAGTTAATACTGCCCTGCAGCTATAAAGCACCCTGCACCACATAACCTTAGACCCAGCTTATGAAAAGACCCTGTGCTCACGCGCCTGTGCTTCAGAGGGCAGGCCAAGAGCAGGGCAGGATTTGTTTCCTCCAACTCAGGAAATCTAGCCCAATCTTTAATCAAAGCCTAACACCGCACTGGCCTACCTGCCAGGTGGCACAGACAGGAAGGGTTTCTCACCCCACAAATAGAGAACAGTACGTGCAAAAAGCTAAGAAAGGTAATCCTGGTAAATAAACTTCTCATTAAAAAGCGACCCAGCAAGTCAGCCATACAGTAACGCTACACCACTCCACAGGCTGCCAGTGCAGATGTTAGGAGCACCGTCACGTGTCGCCTTTTCAGCTTGTCTGCTTCCCACCAGCTCACTGCAGAGGTGGGCTGGGGATATGATCCCACCTGACATATCTGCTTCAGCTGAAATTCAGGTCAATACCTAGAGCTTCTGGTGCACAGAGAAACCAAGCGCCGTTTCCCCCTTCCCTGTCGCTGGCAGTCTGCTGGTGAGTACCTGCAGACAGCTCTTCTCACAGCTGCTTTTGCAGCAGCTGGTCTCCAGTCGTGATGCAGAAGGATTTACTCACACAAAGATGCTGTGGGTTTTGAAATAAAAACTCTAACTCCTTTCTCTAAATCTCCATTCTGAAGCAAGTACAGCTAAAACCATCAAGTGCTTCTGATATGAAAAATGCCACCAGGAGTATTTGTTGGAGGTATTGTTACTACTGCACGTAAACTACCAATACCCAGGAAAGCAGAGACCAGGACAACATACACTGTTCCCCCAAAGCTGTCTTCCCACTTGAAAGAGGATAGCTTTGTCTTAATGCTACATGCATTTACAATTAATATCTTTAGAAGATTCACCAAGCTTCGCATTCAGTTGCTGGCAGCCTGTGATAAAAGGAGGAGAGATCCAAGGCTTGAGTTAGAGCATTTGTCACACTCACTTGAATATATACACTTGGTGAAGGCCCTGAGCAAAACACTGGCACTGGCTAATAGATGATGTCAGTCTTCATTCAAGTTACATATAGTTCCTTAAATTGAAACACTTGCCAAGGAGGCGGTTTCCCTCTTCCCCCAAGGAAGAGGTGATAGGACGAGAGACCACTCACCTCGCTACAACCTCCTTTCTGGTAGTTGTAGAGAGGAAGAAGGTCTCCCCTCAGGCTCCTTTTTTCCAGACTAAACACTCCTAGTTCCAACAGCTGCTTCTCAATACAGTGCCTTATCCTGACACGTCTGAACCTCTGCCACCCTCTGCAACTGTGTCTAATTTATTTTCTACCTACTGCTGGGGTTCATAAAAAAATTTCAGTGATCACCTTACGATGGCATGAGTTACGCCAGCAAAAGATTGAGGAGGAGAGAATAATACCAACTTCAGATGACTGAATTCCAAGGGGGAGCAAAATTACCAGATTAGACACTTCACCTCTAAGTACTGTGGCACATGGCTCTCCAGCCACAGTGATCTGTGAAGCAAATGCTCCTTTCAATTAAAAAGCATTATTGTCATGCAAAATACCAACCTCATTTTCAAACATTAAATACTGTGGGCATAGTTTCGAACTCCCACTCAACTGATATCGTTAGGGATTTGCGCTCAATAAAAAAATATGGGCTAAATCCTTAAAGATGATAGGATTAACTTCTCCTGCTCCTCACCGCTATTTTTCTTTAACAAGTTTCGGAACTGCTGCTGGTTTGTTCTTCAGCACCTGTACTAAGAGATGACTTCCCTTTCCAGTGATAATCCCTCCTGCAGTTTCTGGTGGTTTAACGCATAGGAAATTATCTATACAAGCACAGATCTCCTATAGGCTGAAAGGCAATGCAGGACCAAAGAAAATTCAAAGTACTATTCAAAATAATATTCAAATCATTATTTTTTTAGCTATCAGATATTGTTTGACAGTAACATTCAGAAAAAGTTCAAAGATCCTGTTCTTTGTTCCTTCTTGAGCACCCACAGGTACCAAATAGGACTTCATACAGCAGTCACAAATGTCTCAGCCATTCAAGTGCTGCTCAGTGACTTCAATAATCAGCTTACTGCACATGAGAACAAATAACTAGTTCGTAGTGATGACAAGACGTGGCACGTGCTGTCTGCAAAGGCAGTTTACCGGATGTGATAAATCTGCCAAATAACTCAAGTGAATCAAAATTGAAAAGGAGTTATTTGAATGAAGTTAAAAAATAATTGTGCAGCACAAGACTAATTTCTGCGTGTCCAAAGTTTTCCCTGTGCTCCATTCTGGAGTATCGAGCTTGGCTAGAAGCCTGTTTCACAATTACGAAAGCATTGGGATATTTGTGCCTTACTTTTCACAAATCCCCAATGCGTTTTGCAGCTTGCATCATTTGGATTTAGGAGTTCAAGGTCCATAAGGTACAGCATCGCTTTCTTTAGAAACCAAATCAGTCTCAGCAAAGCCATCAAGTGAGTTGCTGGCACCCAAGGGTGTCCTGTCGTCCCTTCTTTCTCCCTCCATGTTCCTCTGAAAGACTCTCAATGCCAAAAGACTCCGTCCCCTCCTTCTGGTCAGCAGCAGTGCCAGCAAGCGGCAGGGCTCAGGCATCTCACTGCCAAAGGATGGAGAGAACTTTTGGGGCATGGGGAAAGATGTGCAACTCCAAATTTCAAATCACACCCCCTCCTTCCAGTGTGACACTCATTTCACCAACTTGGAAACATCCTCCTAGTCCCAATTCAAAAAGATATTTGTAAAAGCACCAACACATTAAGCAATAACAATTATTGCTTAATAAACACTGAAATAATCAAAGCTAAAAACTTCCCAAAGAGACACAAAACTTGCCACAAACAACGTAAGAGAGATCAAATGCAAGTGACTCAACACAACACGTAAACACACCATCAGCTGGGAACACGTCCCAGGGGTTTCATTTAGGTATCAGTGCAGAGCTAGAGAAAAATAATTACGGACCTTAAAGCGTTACTGTAAATGATAGCTAATAAAACAGAAGGCTCAAATTATCGTTGCTGCTTGAGAGGGCAAGCAGACAAACACAATCAGAGTAAACGACAACTTATCGCACAGAATTTCACTGCAAAAATGACACTTAAATGGCACAATGAATTCTAATTAATAGGAAGCATTAGACTGGAACATAAGGCAGCAAACATCACTAAAGAATAAATATGTCCTCCCGTGAAGGAAGATTTACTCTGATCATGTTGTCAAGCTGGCAGGGGCATCTTCCAGGAGCCAGTGGATCCAAGTTACCAGCAGTGCTGTAACTGCCCTTCTCAGTGCTTACACTTCCCTTGATGCAGGAACAACAAAGCCTTAAACATTATCCAGGGAGACAGGAACACCACCACAAAGCCACCTTGCGACTGCAACAACAACCACCTGCTGGTACTTTGGGGATGGAGGAAGGCTGGGGACCATCACTTGAAGGATTTACTTAGCAACAAGATCTAACAGCAGCTGACATGGATCCACATTCACATCGCAGCAAGTGAAACTTGTGTACAGCACTTGACAGCCAGGATTCCCAGTTTCCCCAGGCTGCGGTCGTGACTCCCAGGTGGCGTTTTAAACAGCAATGCCTCAGTCAGAGTTCCTCCAGCTGTTTGTCCTGTGTCCCTCACAGAGGCTGCTCCTGCAGCAAGGCCAGCCAAGAAGGACAGACTCAACTTTACAGGCAGACGAATTAAAGTCACCAGCAATCAGTGTCCGCTCTCTGCAAATCTACTATACACTGTGGTTGGACACAGAGGAGCTGCTACACCTCCTGTTCAACCGGGTCCTGGGATAATGACCATTCAGGTATGCAGGCTCCAGCACAAGCACACATCAACATGTGGTGGCTTTGCACCGGGCGGCTGGTGGTTTCCATGTGATTGTTTCTTTCTATGTTTAATAGCAGAGGGATAAAACAACTACCTTTCTCACAGCCAAAAATACACAGGGTTAAAAAAAATCCATCATTTTTGCAGAAGACAGATGCAGAAGATAGATGTCATTAAACACTTTCGGCTCAAAACTACCCTGAATTACGCCTGTGAAAAACTCTAGAAATTCATTCTGTTGAAGCGAAGGAGTTGCCCATTATCAGTTGATCAATAGATGCTGCATAATTTATGAAAAGCAGACAATCAACTAAAAGCTAAGGTTAGCAGCAACCCTTAGGCCTTAGATATTTCCTGCTGGAATTCTATTTAACTGCTGACATTACCAGAAAGAAATTAACTCTTCATCTGCTGCTTCAAAAGCACTACGGGGTGTCCTGTCCTGTCCTTTCTGAAAAAAATTCATTGATTTTTGTAACAGCAGAGTTCACCAGCAGCTGGGGCTCTGGAAAACTCTCACTGCTTTTGCTATTTAAGGAGGCATGAAAGGAGATTCTCTAAATTAGTGCTGAAAAGTTATTTACATTCCTAGAAACAGAAGTAGAGTCTACTCAGTCCCTTGTTCTCCCTATCAGTTATAGACACAGTCAACACTTATTTACTATACACCTTAACTACAGTACCTGGACTATAAAATACAACCAGCCTCCCTATGACCCAGATAGAACTTGATAATCAAAGCTGATTTCAATTTAAATATTCCAGATTTTGGCAAGGAAAACAGACCACGGGCTTTGCCAGAGATTTCTTAGATTTGCTCATACAGCAGTTTTAACAAAAATAATACACACCGCAGGCCAAATCATGTTGTGAGTTACCAGGCTTCAATAAGAGTCAGGACATGACGGGGTATAGCGATGTCAAAGAAGGGAAATGAAGTCTGGACATCCCGAAGATCCCATTTTCAGAGTTCACTCCAGAGGAAATGGTTGTTACTAACGGTACATATGTCCAGTAATCACGGCGTTGGGAATGGGGAGGGAATCAATGCAAACTGAATGGGCTTAGTATTCTGCTACTCACGCTGTGCACCGCAGCGTAAGGTACATCCTACCCTGCAAAACACTGGCTTTAATGGGAGAGGAAAACACTTGGCCTTTGCAGCACGGCTGACAGCAACACCTATACATTTCAAAGAGTCCTTTTCCTCTGTGCGTTCTTTGCTCACTAAGGTGTTACCACTGCAATTGTACCCGCTTGCTCTCTGATGAAAATACAAACTGCTCTCATTTAATCACAGAATGCACTTTTATCACTATGCAACACAGCTCCTCAGCCTGCAACTACCTGAAGACCACTTGTCTGAAAACTCCTGTGACTTCAGTAGTGTTTCATGTGCACATCCAACAGCAGAGTCATGGCCTGAAATAAAATCTCCTTTTAGGATTCCTAATGTATACATCATTTATCTTTAAGGATCATAAAAATCCCCAAACCTAAACTCAGTATTCTAAATAGGAGAATGTTTATAATTTTTACTTTGAGTCTATTTCCAAAGTGGTTTAACAACTTGCTCTACTTGAAAAACAAATCCCCGGAAGTTTTCTGTACTTAGCTGTGTGGTAGGACTACATCAAGAAAACTTAGTTTTCAGTTGTGTTTACTCAAGCTAAATCACACTGACAATCGTGAAGCACAAAATAAAAGAAGGAAAAGGATAAAGCATAAAGAGGAAAATAAGTGCAGATTTGGGGAACTAGATCCATTACCACTGTTCAAGAGTATAAGACCCAGAAATGAAAAAGGAATATGATAAAGTGAGTCCGTAAACAAGAATTAACATGCCACATGGGGGAACTGCACAGACTTCAGTTACTCATGTAAGCAGGGAAGAAATGAGTAAAATCTGGTTTTGGAAAGCCTTCACTCCTAAGCATTCACTAGCAATACTTAAAGAGAAGGAACCCAGACAGCTTCCTTACCCTCACCTCTGAGGAATATAAATGCTGTAAATCTACTGAAGGTGGAAGAAGCGCTTGGAGTTGGAACAGAATTAAATGGTCCTATCAAGTAGCGTACCCTCTCCTCTTTCCCAATAATATAGCATTTGACAGGCCTCATCTCACTGCATCCCTGTGAGAAACTGTGTGGGGAGGGGCGGAAAGGGCACTAAACCCACAGGAATCATAGGAACACACAGGAATGTAGCATTGGGCGGCAGCAGCAGACTAAGCACCACGCACCGCCAGTTAATGGAGAGGATGTTCGGCTCTTCCTGAGGGAAGCATTCAGGGGGCTGATTGCAGCTGCTATGACAAGGGGGAGGATGTGATGTCACACAACAACCCGAGCCACTGCTGTCACACTATCCCAATGCACAGCTCAACTTGCCAGCTGGGAAGCCAGCAGAGACCTCATTAAGTGCATCTGTTCAGTAATTACAACTTTCCCTGCACCGCGCTCCCAACTTTGCACTCAGCCATAGCGCAAGGCTACTGATGTACTTGTGAGGGTTAAGTTCGCAGGCCTGAAAATTTCGAGCCCACAGCTCGAGATCAAGTTTAAGCAGGCTCATTAGATACAAGCTCTGCCACTGGGCAGGGAGAAGCGGGGAGCAAAATCACAGCAAGCTCATCTCGATGAACCACTGGAAGTGAGCTGTGGAAGAGCTGCATGGTTTATGGTCCTAGAATGTCGAGCAGCTCCTCCTCTCACGTACAGCACCATTTGCTTTTACTGGAAAAGACTGTCCAGGACAGATCCTTTGCTCATTTAAATCATCGTGGGTCTCCCAACTGCAGTGGAGCGATGTAGATTTACCGGTTGGCAGGATCCTGCCTCTTAAGTCGATTTGCAGCAGTGCACAAGTGCATGTGGGATCTGCCCGAGAGCCTTTTGCTTTCTTACTCATGCAGAGTTACCGAACTTGGAGAAGTGAGCTTCCATTTACTGTACACTAGGAAAACAGACCAATTAGTACAGCACAAGGGTTTAAAATAGAAGATCTGCAGCAGAAATGCAAATCCCCAAAGGCTATTAGGTTTGAAAGCTCCTAGCCTGTGGTCCTCACAACAGCTGTATGAGCAGGAGGATGCAGACCTCTGGCTTTTGGGGTGGGTGAGGGAGCTGGCTGGGGCTGCAAATGCAGGAAGGCTGCTCCTGGTCAGAGCCTGCCTGCTCAGGAACAGTCCTGGCTGCCTGCCTAGAAGTGAGCTCAAAAGGCACAGAAGAATTCACACCTGTTTGTGTCTTTAGAATGTTGGGCATTCTAATCTGAAATTTGTAATTAATCTCACTGCATCAGTTCAGAAGGCATTGGGAGCAGGAGGAGTTGGCCAAAGACCAGAGAGAAAACAAGCAGGGGCAATGCTATTTCTCACCACGGTAAGATGGTGCCCCTCCTGGTAGGGAGCAAGAGTCATCTGTTGTGTCTAGGAGAGGACTGACTGTGCTTCCTTTCCCTCACAGACCACGAGCAGCAGGACAAACAGCACGTTGCAGCTGGGATCTGGCACAAAGAGAGCAGGAGTCCCCATCTCCAGCCAGGTGTCTCCACTTTCTTCCCTATTTGCACCGTGCACTGGGGGCTCTGTTGTCCCACAAGCCCAGTTTTCATACGCATTTCCCATTGAGTGATGGGTTTAGACCATTTGGTGTCATTAGTCCTGAAGCTACATTCAGAGGTGACAAGCACCAAGACCTGGACATATCTAATTTACCAACCTTGAAAATAATTTTTTTTAAAATATCACAATATGAAACAATTAAAGAAACATTTTCTGATGGTATGACAATGCTTTTCTCCGTTAACACCTCTCCTCACCCAGGCCACCGGAGGTTATTTTCCCACGTCTGGAACTCAGCCGCAGAGAATGGGGATGCTCATGCACTCGAATCAAACATGCCACAAAGGTGTTACTGTTTGCGACTTCCCTGAGAAATAAAACCAAGAGGAGGAAGGAAAACAGCACTTTTGACTTGACCCTGCAAGAGGGACCTGCAATCTGAGTCAGATCTCTTGTGAGCTGCTGCTGCACCTGGTGTGGAACACTGCACGGTAACCTCTCGCTCACAACCACTCTGCCAGAGCAGGGGACAACCCCACGCACTCGTTGTGTTTCTGGATGCCAATCTGCGGCCAGCGGAGCACGGCTGTGAGCAGCAGGGAGCAGCCATAAGGCAGAGCTCCAGGAAAACATTGCCAGGCTTTTTGCTGCATGAACTACCGCGGCAGTTTTTTCAAAGATTGTTTGCTTGCTTACAGCAGTCCACCCTGCAACAAAGATGTCAGTGCACTATCGAGACCCTTGCAGATGCCACCAAAGTCACCATCTCCAGCCCTTTACAGAAGCAGCTACAGGTTGAAGTACCAATGGCAGGAGTTCCTGTTGCCCATCACTGAGTCTGAGACTACCCACCCCACACAAAGCCGGTTTCTCACCCATGTGCACACCAGCTATGCAGGCTCCCTTCAGGTGTATTTTCAGGCAGAGCAGACAGAGACCAGACCGGTTTGAAGCTTAAATGGAGGAAGCTAAAAAAAAAACCCCTCTTATGACTTCAGAACTTTCTTTCACAATCTATTTGCTGACAGCTTTCTTTAGGTGAATTTGTTGGGAGTAGGACTATGTTGGAAGTTATTTTAATCCTTTATAGTCTCTTATAACCGCATCAGACTTTCTTAAATTACATTAGAAATCTCACATCCTATTGCAAACTTTCTTTTGTATTATATTACAAACTTAGGTCTGCCAGTGCCTAGATTTCAGACAAGAGTGTTCCTCTGCGTCCACAGAAATCACTGGTGCTTCTATCAGTTCTTATTGAGGAAACATCCTCTCAGTAAGGCTCATCAAGAGAGAGAAGGGGAGGAAAATAAATTAAGCCACGTTTCATGGATTTTGTTGGGTTTTTTTAAATCTTACGCATTATGTCATAACAAGGAAAGTGATACAATTCAGGTGCAAAGACAAGGAGCAGCTATAATCCACAGAGGGAGTGGTGGCTGTGCATTCACCCCTCGGCTTTTTGCCAGGACGGTGTTTGGGCCAGGCAGAGACACCTCCTCCCTTCCCTGAAAGCCCACCGCCAGCCGTTCCTCCCTGACCTCCGTTAAAGGAAGGCTGTGAGCGACGCACGGGCAGAATTAACAAGAGATTTGTCAGCACCTTATAATTCCAGTGAGCCTTCCATCAGAATGCCATTTTTTATCAGCAGCTAAGGGTAGAATTAAACCTCCGTGAAAACGCACTGGGCCTACGGGAGTCTTCTGCTGACGCTTGCCTCTTGTGTGGGTTGCAAAGGTGTTGCTGCCCTCCGATGAGTGACAAACTCCAATCAGGCTGAAATCAATGCACAAGAACAAAGCTGCTAAGGCTACAACGTACACGGTTCTCTGGCCAAGAGACAGTACTAAATGAAACTGCTCTTATTTTTGTTGTTTCTGTCTGGAATAATTTAAAAAATCCACTCCTGTCTATTCCATTCCCACTGGACAACCTTTCAGAGAGAATCTCAGAAAACACACAGCAGTGGTTTCTTTAACACACGACACAGAGCTGACAGTATTTTCCTTTACCCTAATAAAGCTGAGTTCAATATTTAGTTTGCTTCCAATCTTCCCCACCCCGACTCAGACCAACACAGCACACGCAGCGCCTCGAGCAATACGTTCTTTGACCAAAGCACAGAAGTGATCTGTCAGAGGGACCAGCAAGAACTACTCTGGCTGTTCTACCTGTGGTGTTGAAAGAGAGGTTGAAATGGTTTTCAGGTAGTGAACTGCCACGTGAGAAACTCCCTCCACATCAAGAAAACCACACTTTCAAAGAATTATTTCAAAATAGGGCCCAAAAGGACCACCAAGCAGAACTCAGATCTCCCATAACAACTGGAGGGAGAGCTTTAGCACACAAAATGGAGACAGCATCCTCCTAAAGAAACTTTTCTGCAAGATTTAGAAACAGCTGCTGTGAGCTAGACTAAAACCATCACTGCCACATCCCTCCTCTCCAGAAACATCCAAGTTACAGCAGAACTCCCCATCACTTAATCTCATTCTAATCTACAAAAATAAATATATTAGATATGTTGAACAGGACAAAACAGTGTTGCCAGGTGCTTCTGGGTATGAAGAGCAGAGAGTGGGAGCTTTAATGAAGTTAGCGCTTAGTCATAGGAAGGTGATAAAAGCAGAAGGAAAATTCCCTCTCATTAATGTTTGTGTTTACCATTTTCCCAGATTTCAAGACAGTGGATGTTTCTCTGTCTTGCACCTTTAGTCAGTCAGTTACAGAAGCAAAGTCGGTAAGTAACACACTGGCATTCTGATTTAACAGTCTTTCATTTGCACATGAGCAATGAGACAAGGTGCAGGACAAAAAAAAAAAGGCCTTAACTCTGAACATATTTTCCTTTAAACTCAGCTGCTGTTCTGTTACGATTTACTTTCAGTGGAGAAAAATTTAGCCAAAGTTAAGCAAGAGCTCAAACACAATATGTGCATACCAAACTTCATGGGCTCTGAAGTTTACTTGCCATGGCCTACAGCAAAGATCACGAAGCCTTCACCTGAGATACAGGAATCGTGCCATTTAGTTGGGTGTGTCAAATGGTCCCACTAAATGGCTCATGCTGTGACTCCACTACAGTCCTTCGGCATCACGCTACCAATACAAAAAGTCCATGAAGGCAGAATATCCAAAACTGCACAGAAATCCTCCGTGGGCATAGGGCAGCGCAGTCCTCCTCAGGGTCTCTGTCCAAAAGCTGGTATTTGGAGGAAAGGGATTTGCAACTGCCTTGTTCCTAGAGAGGTCTCAAGTGTTGGCAGACATTGGCCTTTCTGTCACGGCACATCGCTTTCTTCTGCGGTGATCTGTGAAGTCCTGGAGAAGCACGGGGTTCCCACAGCTCTCCTGTCCCACCACCAGCACTGTAAGCAACCAAGGTGAAAATCAGAGCAGCTGAGAAGCTGCCCTAGGTTGTGCTGCTGTGCAAAGAGATGCTGACCATCTCCAGAGACACACGGCCATCTGACTGCAAGCCATCAGCAAGGAGTTCTTGCACCAGCCTTCTTCCATACCCACATGTTTTCATGCTTGGTGTTAGGTCCAGGTCTTTCATTGACTTTTTTGTTAAGTCCTGTGTAAGTGATCATTTTCCAGAACCCTGTAAAGATCATCCTTTCTTAGCAGTTGGTACCAGGGTGAATCAATGTAAAGTATTTTCTTTTGCACCTAAATCGAATTTCATTTCTCTCAACCTGATATTACTCTGTTGCTCAAGAGGATCTGCCTTCTCTCCAGCTGACATTTCAATAGCAGATATAGCAGCTCAGCCTTCACGAAGGCCTTCTGCAAAATTTGCAGTTCCCAAAAGTAGGTACTTACACAGAAGTCTCATCTGACAGAAAAGAAGTTTGAGCCCATCCCTGACACATTGCTGGTGCTCTGGGATCTTCTGAATACATTCATTTTCTTCAATATAAAGATTAATGCATTAGTGGTTCGGGTCCATCTAGCACGCAGTGCTGGTAATACTGGATAGCCTGTTTACGAAGTTTTCACGGTTATGACTCAATCCAATGCACGCTTGCCCAGATATAAAAATAAATGTTATATAATGCACAGATCACAGAATCAATATGCTGGTTGTGTGCACCAAATAGAAGAAAATAGCACAGGAACTCCTATGCAACAACTGTCCTAAGAAGCAGAAGCTGCAATTATAAACCTGAGTCATTTGAGCCAAAATTTGGTCTAGTTGTTTTGGGAGCACGAGTAGCAACAAAGACAGCAAGGCAAGAAATGCGGTGATCCTGTTGATTTTTTGATGAACAAAAATATAATTAGGCACCATCAGATAATGTGCCTAGGCTCAAAAAGGAAACGTTTATCCTCCAGACCGACACAAACTGATGAAATAACACTATTAGTAGTGATGCTGAGAGAAGAAGAAATTAAGATGGGGAGTTCAAAAGTGAGCATGTTGCAGCTTACCCTGTGCAGGGACCACCACCTTCCCAGAGAGAATGATTTGAAAAGTAGCATTTCCCCAGCAATTTCACCTTTAAAATACTCTGAGCACAGATTAACAGATGACTACAGGAAGATACTTCAATGAAACATACATTTCTAACTCCACTTCTTTCAGCAAGTTTAACGTTTGCGTGAGGCTAATGATTGCAAAACAAGTTTTCCATACGGCAGAGGAATAAACAGGTACTTCCTCCCACACCAGTAAAAAGCTTGAATCCATCATTATTAGATGAAACTGGGACCCAAGTACACTAATACAAACTGGGATCCTGGTTTCACAACTGCAAGGAAGTAGAATATCTGTCATCGTAAAGGTACTCAAGGGGAAATTGTAGGGATTGATTATTACAAGTTATCCATAGAGTTTCATTTGGATTTCCCCTAGAAATTAAAACGAGCTGCAAGCTTGCTTTGGTTCTCTGATCCACAGGGATTTATATAACACAGCCTGCTGAGATAGGCAGCGTTAGCAGCGCACCCTGCTCAGGGAATCCTCAGATTTTATCTTGTGCACAGCAAGACTCTTGGAAAAAAAAAAAAAAACCAACACACCGACACCTGTTGCTGTGAGAATCCTCACTCTTCCCTACGGCAGCGAACACAAGCAATAAACTGCACCCTTCACAGAGCTACAACAACCAGTCCTAAAATTCCTGATCTTTCCTTGCCCCAGCAATTTTGCTTTTTTGTGTTTGAGAAGCAACAAGAACCCTTACGTACACCTTTATACAAACTGAGGAATGGCAGAACGTTACAGAATTTGAAAATGCTGGTTAAGTGAACAAAGAAGAACTGGAAACAAAGCCAAGGCTCCCACGGGTTCTGTTCTGGGCTCATCAGACAGAAATGCAGCTACCAAGTTGGAAACCTGCAACCCCGAAGCCCAGGCTTCCCTGAGATAACATTCCAAAACAAAAGTTCCGCAGACGGCTCTGTGAACTCTTGCCAAAACCCAGCCAAAGGATTTAGAGTGGCAGTGTATCAAAGGCAAGTTCCTTGGGTAGAGGAAAACACAGCAGGCAGAACGGAAAATCAACCCAGACAAAAGTTGCAGGGCATCCATACATTTTAAAGGCATATATTGACAAAAGACAGCTGTCAACTGCTGTCTTTTACCTGCACTTCTGGGAGCTGAAAAGACAGAGAGGGAGAAAGGAGAGAAGAGGAATTAAATCAGGCTCACCAATTGTAAAGCTATAGCCATCGATGCTGAAAGTAGCACTCCGGCATTTTTTAAATCCTTCCTTTCTGCTGCTTGGCTCTGTCATGATCCTGCCAGCTTGTACTTTCAGCACCAGCCTCTCTCTCCCACCGTGGAAGCGGAGCGCTCCAGCTCGCTCTTAGCTGCCCTTGAATATCTGCCTGTGACAGCTCGCACACCCAACCTCACACATCTCCTGGCGCGGGGAGCCGATGCCGAGAGGCACCCAGCAGCTTTCTCCTCCCCCCAACACTCTCGCTGGCAAGTTACCAATGTGCCAACTCAGACTCTAACAACTGGTTAGAGGCTCCAGTATCGAAACCGGCAGTCAATTAGTGCTAGACTAACGAGTCAATAAGCCAGCTCTGTCAAATCCCTGTGTAGGAACCAGCACACAATGAAAAAAAAAAAAAAGATGAAGGGTTAGATTTTGCTGTGATCTGCCCAGTGACGCTCCGTGCATTCCCTGCTGTGCTGCAGCCCCTGCTTCTGTGGCTCCCCTTGCTCACGGGGATTTCTGACTTGCAGCAAACTGTGCTCAGATTTCAGTCTTTCAGATACAAGCAGGGTGTTTTAATCATTCGAGATTTAATGAATCAACCCAAGATTACAATACACCATTAATCACCTACTACTTATATTAAGGGCAAGTCTCTAGTCACACAACTGGCAGCAGAACACAAGAGATTATCAGTAAGAACCAAAGTGACTGTGGGAAAACAACAAAAGGAATTCAGCAGTAATGACGATAAACTGAGCAGAATGTACATGCACACAAGAAGTCTTCCGAGCTCTTCCTCCTCCTGGCGGTTCATTACATGGTTTGTAAACTCCTCTCTGCTGTTTTTTTACCCAGCGATGTTTAAACATGTGGTACAAAGTGCTCGCAGCAATTTGCTGAAAAAAGGCAGGCAAATCATCCCTGTCCTATAAACGGGCAAAATTTGGAGTCAAGGCTGGCAAAATTATCACAGAAGGCTAGCAGCAAGCCAAGGTTTTATCAATAGGTATCCAAGAAAACACTCAATATCTTTACGGTCCCATAAGCTGGTGCAATCCTTTTTTCCTGTAATGTGGTTTAATATAGAAACATCCTACTAAAATGCTCCAACTTTTCAGGTTCCCAAGCATAAAAGTAAATTCCCGGTAAATTCTTCAGGTTTTGCATTGTTCTGGGTGGAAGCCACATGGAAACACCGAGTTTCAGGAAGACTGACATCAAAATAGTAGCTGAGACGGTTTGCCAAAAGCTTGCCCAACACACACCAAACGTTTACAAAACACCAGCAAACCTGGTCTGTGTTGAAGGTGCAAACTTCAGTCCTACCCTGCTTCCTCAACAGCAGCTGAAGTCAGATAAAAACATTGCACCTTTTAAATCCCCTCTCTTCAAAGGAGGGACGAGAGTCCCTACTGAACTCCAGCAGGTAATTTCATCTCCACTTAGTCCCAGCCCAGTGAAGAGCTTCAGTCAAACAGCCTGTTTTTCTCAACCATTTTTTAATGATTTGGATGCTCAATAATACAAGGCAAGTTCATTAAGAGTGAGGGTTTGTTCTGTTTTGTGCGTTTGGCTTTTTTTTTTTTTTTTTTTTTTTTTTTTTTTTTTTTTTTTTTTTTTTTTTACCAGAGAGAGGACCTGGTCTTCCAGGTTTCTTGTCCTTTCAAGCCCAAAGTGTGAAATAACAACAACTACTCGGATATAATATTTCCGTCTATTATTTTTGACCTCAGAAGGGTAGACACGGCTCAGGAATTTCAGAGCTGCTGCTCCAAAGGCAGCCACTGCAATGAACGGACTCCATCACTTATCTGCCTCCCCAGAACAATGTAGAAAGCCAGTCTGAGTGTGGAGTGTTTCTAAGGAGTCGTTTTCTCTGTCACTGGTTATATAGGTCACACAAGCACCAGCGCTCTGCCTAAGTAAAAGCACAGATAATTACTCACGCTATGTCTAGAAAGCAAAAAAGTAAATGTTATCTAAAGGCAAGGTAAATATTGGAACTGGCAGGGTTTGGGGTTTTGTTACATTTATCTGATGACACCATTTTGGTCCTCAAGCCATAAAGCATCGATTCATGAAGAAAAACTGGGGGAAGATACCAGTGATGAGCATGAAGTTCCAGTGAAGTTTTAGTTCCAGGAGAAACTTTCTTCCAAAAATGAGACAGACCCAGTCTTGCTCACTCGTTCCCCGGCTTGGACTGCGTACTTGTGCAGGAAGCAGTATTTGGATTTCTCTTCTCAGGAGAACACCCCCATCACCACACTACTGCCACGTTGCTCGTTTCTGACCTCCTTCACTGGGGCTTTGGCCTCTTTGTACCAATTGCCAGAGAGAAAATGACCCGAACACTCAGCGGCTGAGCACACCTCGGTTATGTTGCAATGGAACCTCATTCAAGCCCCATCTAACACTAATTCAAATAATTGTAGTAATTTGATGAGCTTCTTTAGGTTCAAGTGAACAATTCCCCCAAGGAAGAGTAAAGACAGTTGCTCAGCAGGGCAAAGTGATCAAATAAGGAGAGAAACCAGACCTCCCGCATCTCTGGAGAGGGCCCTAACGTGGCTGTTTGCTGTGGGATGCTCTCTCCCTTCAGAACTGCAGAGCTACTCACCTCGGGGTGGAAAAGGAAAGCCTTTGACCTGCAGGTTTTTCAAGAGGAAATGGTTTCTTCCCAGCTCTAGTAAAAATTTAATCCAGCTGCTGAAAGAATTACCAAATCCTATCAGTAATGTGCTACCTGATCCTATCTGACGCTTTGCCTTTTGCTTCTCAGCGCTTGGCTAGGTTTCAGGTCTGCCGATTACATTCTGCTTTCCCAAACAATCCCTGCGGATTCCCTCAGGGTACAGGACATTTTCTACCTCCCACTGCCAGGCAGTGCTGTTAGGCAGTTCTTGGGGCTGCAGAGCAGTGCTGGATAGACCAATCCATGTATGTCATTTGTAAACCACCTGGGGATCCTTCCAGATGAAAAGCACAGTGCGAATTGAAAATATTTGTTATTATTGCTGTAAACAGACCAGGGTATCCATGGTAACATCTACTTTGTCAACAGATAAAACAGCAATTTAATATTTCCCCCTTACTTCTCAATGCGTAGAAGAGTTTGCATGTTTTCAGGAAGTCTATTTTAACCAAAGACCATACCAAATTAAACTAAACATCCATCCAATATGCCGTCCTCCAACACACACGCTAGAGGAAGTTGTGAAGAAACCAGCCACCTATAACAAACAGCTACACAACACCGTCTTCCTATCCCTAGGCAGCCTGTTTCTGCCCTGCGGTATTAAAAGGCAGATTATTTATGGAAATTTGTTTCAGCAAGACTGAAAGATTTTTAATTGCCATTTACACCCAAATACTTTCCCCAGCATAAGCTTTGGAAAAAAAAAAAAATCAATTGCATGGAGAAATACTTCTACATATCAACTCAAAGGCATGACTTGTAAATTCAGTTCTATATCCTCTAGCTCTTGTAGGAAAACCCAAGGAAGTCAAAGACAAAACTCCCACTCACTTCAGCAAGCCTGGAGCATTGTCCTCCTGGTTTCCCGAACTTGTACTCCTGTCAACTCAGGGCCTACACAACCAGGTTTCACAGAAGCAGCAAGGAACTCAGACCTCAGGCATCCATATGCTTCTGTAGTACCTGTCACTGAAGTCAGCAGAACTCAGAGCTCTGCATTTTCATCTTTTTCAGAAATCTCTCAGATCTCCTAAATCAACTGACAACTTGACTTTGAATACTAAGAAAATGCAGTCCTGCTAGGTCAAGCCAAAGGTCCCTTGAACCCAGTGTCCTATATCCTGCTCTGTATCAGAACTCCATCATGACCCAAAAACAGATGCTAGAAAAATGAAGATGTCAAAAATGATCAAGAACAAGCAGGCTGTGCTGATATTAAATATCCAACCAGCAGCAGCTCAGGCACAGAAAACCCAGCTGCCTCGGGAGGTGTGTTCATAAACAAACAGCCAAAGGCTTCCTGTTCAATCAGCTTACACCTACAGCATTCTTTGGCAGGGAGGTCCACAGCTTAACTAAACACTGCACAAGCACTTTTCTTTTGAACCTTTCTTCTCACATGGCCGCTCTTCAGCCCAGTTCCCACATGGGCAACAACATCGGTTCTGAAGCCGCCTGACTACAAATCCAAAAGCGAGGAGCGGTTATGTGGGTGCCAAAGGGGTCCTCAGCACGCAGGATTTCTAGTGGTAAGAAACCCCTGAGGCTTTGGGTTCGGGTGAGAGTGGTCCACAGCAGCTGCACAGGTCCCGCCTTTGAAAACATGGAACACCTGGTTTCCACAAACTTCAGCTGAAGCCATTTTACCAGCAGGTATTTTTCACAGCAGTTTTAGAGGGCTCTCTCACAACTGGAGTTGGTGTCACCTGAAAACATTTAAGATCCCAAGGAAGAGCCCACCACTTCTCGGGACTGGGCATGATGCAACAAGAATTCATAAATCTTTTAAGAAAATGTCTTCCCGCTTCAGAGAAGAAGTGAGGCCGCAATCCGCTGAGGCGCTGGGTGTATTTCTCACAGCAACAGCACGGTTATGTACAGCAGGTTCTTTATGGAGAGATGGCATTCTTCCCTGAAAGCTTCTTTGTTTTGCTGTTCCCTAGAAATACCCCATCTGCACATTATGAGGATTTTATCAGACAGACATTGTCACTGTCAGGAATATCCACTATATTGAAGTTATTTTTAGTTCTGGCAGCCAGAAGGCAATATGACTTTTTAATGTACGGCTGCTCTGATGCGTTCTGCTTGTTTCAAGCTTTACTATTTTTCTCTGTTACCAAACACTGGCAAAAGGAACAGTCTCCAGAGCACCTGAGCATTGTCCTCACTTACGCTGTTGTATGTTTCCCAGCACAGTCTCACTTCTTGTTTAAAGTGACTTCACATCACGAGTGAAAATCCAAATGCATCCAATAAATTACAGGCACAGGAAAGGAAAAAAAAAAACAAAACCACCCTCTAATATTATTTTGAGCTTAGACTTCATCTTAACTATTTCAAGCAACTCAGAGGAAATACATTGTTTTCTTCAGCACACAGGAGGAATCTACAGCATCTAGAAGAGGAACCCTGACGCTCCCCTGCTTTGAGCACGCAACCCCAAAAGGTGAGTCAGAGCTCTTAAAATCCCAGCCATTCTCTGGAGAAGCCATTTCTCTCCTTGGAGGACAAAGAGAGCCTGAGGCATCTAAACCCTAGAAGATGCGTCTTAGTGAGGAGACCGCAGCTGAGCGGCAGGATCATTGGCAATCGGCTACACTTTCTCCAGGTCGCCTGCGGACAGTAACATGGCAAATGATGATCCTCTGCCACCTTGATGCAATCCACCAACAGCAGCAAGGTCCATCTCCTGTGATGTGTTCAGGAGAAATGCAGCATTACTGAACTACTGCATCCTATAGCTTTGCGGAGCAACTCGTAATGGGCAAAACAAAACAGTAAAGGAGCATCTGGTCCGGACATTTGCGAAGTTAAATGATGGGAAAGGGGTTGTGGAAAGAAAGGAGAATGTGAAGGCTTTGAAAGGTCCCTGTAAACACACCTACCCCCATGTACCTCCTTCCCACACTAGCCTGTACTCCCTAGCACCATAAATGCCAAAGCATCCCTGCCTCTGGGTGCAGTTCCACTTTTTAAATGGGATTTTTTTCCTTGTGTGTTTGTTTGGGGATTTTTAAAACAAGTATAATTTCAACAGCAAAACGTTTTTAATGCCCCAATTCCACTCTTGTCTAAACAGCGCTGATGATGAGATTTCATTTGTCTTTATGTTTTGATATGTTGGTCTCATTTTGCACGCTACTGAAGTGCTATTTTCCAGCATAATGTGGTGCTCCATATTACAGCAGCCATCCTTGAAAGCAATTCAACCAAAATCAGAACCAATTAAAACTGCACCACTATGCAACAAATAAAGCAGTGTTAGAAACAGGTTGCAAGAGAATTAACGCTACATGATTTTGCCATATACATGTGATGAAGACACTTCTGCTTCCAACAGCATTCCTGGGACTATCCCACAATCAAAGAGATACTGAAAAGATTTTCCTTTCCATCTTGTCAGAGGGAGAGATTTCTGATCCTCATGGTACTTGCACCATAATTTACTTTGCTGGTGGATTTGCCTTCGTTCCTTCCCCCTACCTCTTGAGGAGTCATCACAGAGTGGAACAACAGCCACCAGCTGGTGCATGATCCAAACTGTTGCATCCCATTTGATTCCCCGGCAGGTATCCCTCTCTGATGATTTGGGCTGTGGCCAGTCAAATCATGAAAGCCATTGTTTTGCTTTCCAAGTCACTCAATAGTGGTTTTTCCCCTCCTTGGATTTTTTTCCTCTCCTCCTCCTTCTGTGAAGTTAGTTTTAATAATCTCTGGTTGCGCTAAAGGAATCCACAGGCAAGCTTTATCTGTGATGTGAAAGTCAAGGGCATGCTACAACAGACAGAGCAAGGAAGTAGATCTTTTGATGGTGCAAACCAGCGAGACTTCAGCAAACCTGCCCTGGCTGTTAAGACCAAGATCTGCTCCTTCCCCTCCAGCTGGGAGGGGAAACAGAGCTGCGCTGCTTGAGCAGCTCTTACCAGCCGGTGTCCTGAGTCGCCTCCTATCAATATTTGGCTTTTAGCATACCCCATAGTAACAGAAGATTAACTATGCACCCTCCTGAAGGATTCAAGAGCATTGCTTTTCCCTAGTTTTATACACATTGTATATATACTGGCTTTTACCTCTGGCCAGATTTTACACTTTATCCTCTCCAGACCACAACTTTAAAGTGTTTACATTGAACAATGCAGCTCTGATGGCAAATTACCTAAAAAAAAAAAAAAATTAAGCACCACCCAGAGAAAAACATCCTAACACCCTACACGTGCTGCACATCGCTCCCTCCCCAAGCCAGCCACTCCTCCTTTAATACAAGTAAAACAGGCAATAACTCCCAACTTCTCTGCTTTTAGATACCTGCTACAGCCACACGCTTCCAAGACTCAAGTGGTTTTGGCCAGATCAAAGCACCCTTGCTGCCAAAGGCACATCACCTCTTTAGGTGATGTTTTCCTTGTTGGTACAAGTTGGTACACTTGAATAAATGGAAATTAAGCCTCACAAGGGTGGTTTGAAACATACATACAACACACACCAACACATAATGTGACCTACCATTGCTCTGTGTGTAGCAGATTTACTTCTATTTCAAAGCTAACCAATTTAGTGCTCCGATCAAACTGCTGAATCGTTAAAAAGTAGGTTCCCATACCGAATATTTTAACCAGCAGCATATCAAGCTAGTGAAGAAGCCTCCTTTGAATGATATACAGTGTAAGCCAAAATTTTATTGTTTATCAGAAGTCAGAGATTCAACAAGCATATTTTTCATGGTTAGAATTCCATCATTGTCTAAGTCTATAATGCTTACGACATTTCATTTATCTTACTGCTTTAATCTGATTTCTTTAAATTATATGAAAAGCGAGTTTGAGAATTGTCAGCTAGAGTTTTTATATTCATAAAGCCACATCTTCCTCAAAAGTCTGAAGCAGCAAAACTAGCTCAAATGTGTGATATGCTATTTTAAGTAGAGACCCAGCACCTAATATCATTCCATTTGTCCACCTCTGCTCTTTACTTCCTACCAGCCTATTCTAGGGCTAAATCTCTGTACTGCCACTGGCAGCTTTCATCCTGAGACCAAATACTGTTAGCAAAGTACCTTTGCAGAAAGTGGGAAGCCTAGAAAACAATTCCTGTTATTTAAGTTCCAGCCAGTTCAAGAGCACAGCTCCAGCTTACGCTCATCAGGCAGACACCCTCTACAACCAAGGAAGAGGCAGAGGTACCTCCAGAGATGGGGTCATCCTACACCAAGTTTTAAGTCTGAATACAGAAAGAGCCTAGTGGACTGGCTTATGTGTTTGCCTAAAAGTTGGGTCTGTGGCTACAGAGGAGCTGAATCTTGCCCTGAATTATGAAGTACCAGGAGAAATGAGAGCAATTTTTTCATTTGCAGGCTGGAAATAGTAAGCAGTGGTCTGCTGGCTCCTTCAGGATTGCTGCCCTAGTGACCAGGTAGGAGTTTGGGGCGATCCATGCCCACGGGGCAAGGGCTCTCCCCCAGTACTTGCCCATCTCAAGTCTGGCAGCATCAAGCCTAGTGGATAGCTGCCCCCATAAACCTACTGCCTGTGGGCATCTTGTTCCCAGCCCTCTCAGAAGGGCCAAGAGCAGAACTAGTATTGCCTGAAAGCCACCGAAACCATCAGATACTTTCAGCCATGCAAATTGTTCTCTTGAGTTAGGCTATACCAATGGCAGAAAAACTAGAAGGGGTTCCCAGATGTCGACAGTAGCATGCAGATACCCAGGTGTGGCTGAACAGGACTGCTACCCACGAGGGTGTCACTACACCACTCTAATACAATGATGCTTTACCAGTGTTCTGCCCACAGGACCAGTTTCAGTGCTAACAGCACCCACACCACAGTAATATAACTGGTATGGACCATCAGATCCACAACCTCACCCTCATCTGCAGCAAAAATAAAGACATTTAGTTCATGAGCCTTCCACTGCCTCTGCACACCCCAGGTCACTAGACCACCTCACACCTCAAATTAAGCTACAGGCCTTTGACATACAATGTGCCAGAGAAGAACAGTGACAGATCACGGGCAGGACACCAAGGCAGCAGCAGTACTGTAGGTCTCTGCACCAGCAGGAGCTTTAGAAGGTGAAAATTCACAGAAGATTCAAGCAAGCAGGAGTCTCTCCACATTTCAAGGGATGTCAAAAAACTGAACAGGCATGTAAACAAGCACCACAAGGGTCCTCACTAATCTCACCCAAGGGAACAATTCGTCCTGAACCCCAGCTCTGGGTATGGATTTAACACAGAACACAAAGCAGCAGAGCATTATCATTAGGAAACTCACTTTAGTTTAACTGCATCTATGTTTTCAGCAAGTACCCACAAACTTGTGTCTTAAGAAAAGCAGAACTCATAGTTAACCAAGCACACATTTCTGAGAGGAGGTAGCGAGGCAATTCACCTTGGCCATCAGCTAGAGAGACTTTTACAATGTTGTTAAGCTGATGTAAGTACCTGGCACGTATTACTGCTAATTAGAAGACAGACTCTTGAGCAACCTCTTTTGATAGTCCCTGCCTGAGAGCGGAACAGCACTACCACGAGCTCACACAGAGCCAGCAGACTATGAAAATACAGGACGAAATCAGTGTCCTTTAGATTCATGCAGCCTTTGCACACCTTTGGCAAAGCAGACGATTTGGGACAAGCGAAGAGTTGTTTATAACCTCACAGTTGCAAAGGGCATACGTATTTCCTATTTATTTTTTCAGTACCTATCTGCAGTCGTTTCACAAGGACAATGTAGAGCAGACCACCAAGTCTGGCAAAGGAGGAAAGACTTTAAATATTCAACTGTGATTCGTTACTTTTGGACATGAATACAAGGACTTATTTTCCTGTCATGAAGTGTGAATGAGAACGCAGGAGGGAGGCAGGGCCATCTCCTTTCAGCAGTAGAAGGCTGGAAGATCAGCTCAGCTGATCCAGTTGCATTCTTAGCTGAACCAGTTTTACCTTCACATTGTAGCTTTGGAGTGTCTTCCCCATATAAAAACGCCTGCAGGACAATCCACTCAGACACGCACAGTCCTCTCAGAGGAAGTCCCAGAAACACTCAAGGCACAGCCGTGTGTCTCAAGCCAGGTTCCTGCTGGCACTTCAGCTCAGACGACCCCTCAGACTGAGGTTCGCAGTACTTTGCTGTGTATCTCATTACACCTTAGGGCTGGAGCATCAGTACTGAGCCACCTCTAGGAGCTCGCAGATAAGAAATAGAATAGTTAACATCACTTGTCAGAAATAATCAACTTGAACGCCTCTAACGAGGCCAAAATTTAGTGATCGGATAATAAAAATGCATTTCCCATCTATCAGTGTAAAACCTAACAGGGCCTTTCTGTAAAGCTCAGGTGAACTTTTGCAACTCCCAAGGAAATAATTTGTTGCCCTGTTTTTCATGTGTAAATATTCCAGGTCCACTATTTAGAGAAACTAACCAACCCATAAAGAAACCATTTCATAACAGTGAACAAACTATTAAAACTAATAAACACACAACGCCCACAGATCCCAGCAGCATAAATTCTGAACCTCTCTGGGACTGAAGCATGCACAAAAGTGCATGTGAAGAGATTTCTGTTAACGGATTAACCAGCATTAAGATAGAAAACTCGGTGTTATTCTTTTTTTCTCATGCATTCACAAAAGCTTTCTGCTTTGCGACTTGCTAAAAGACTTTCCAAAAGCGTATTTTTGTGACTAGAAAAGAAACACCGGCTCTAATTAAGAATTGATTAAGCACTAGTACATGTTAAGTCAATAATTCAACCTTCTACTAGATTAGAAATGTTCCAGCCCTGTCTTCAGGACAAATTTTTTGATGGGAAACGTGACTAAAACCTGGGCAGAGAGACCACAGACTCATAAAATACGCATTTTGAATATTAAGCAAAAAATTGTTCTGACCAATTTACTTGAAAAAGCGTTTAAGAAATAGTAAAATTCTGGAAGATGATGCAATAGTCTTGTATTTATCTGCACCTTAAATGTAGCTTGACAAATCTTTGCAGTGATTCATGACCTTCCATATCCACACTTGGAGGGAGTTTCGGGGGTTTTTTTTCTTTAAATAAGTGTCTCAGCTTCTCCATTCTCCAGAAAACTTCCAGTTATTTTCCAAAGTCTCCAAACAATGAACATGCACTTAAAGTTGTTTATGAGTAGTTCTAAGCTTTAAGCTTACAAGCCAAGGTTTGTAAGCCAGAGGGTCGGTGGCAGCATCCCTTTCCTCCTCCGTAAGCCGCTCCCATTACGAGATAATGAACACTGAGCTTGAAAAAACCCGTTACATAAGTTGTCTGAAAGCGAGTACCTGACATTACTTTAACCCCTGCAACCCTGACTGGGTTTCTGATGTTCTAAACATTCATTATCCTTGTCTTTCACATCCTCATTGTTCAAACACTTCATGGCGCTGCTGCCCCGCCATTCTTCAAGCCCTGTCTGTAGAATCACTTGAGCACATGGAAAACATGTCACAGCAACCTGAGCTGGCCCTCCAGTCCCGCTAATGCATGGGATAACAACAGGATCCGCAAGCACTTGCACAATGCAGACATTGTTAATGCTTAATGGCCTTGGGAAACCACAACAAACAAGAGAATGGGGAACAAAAGGTTTAAAGATTTTAACACAGAAAAGTAATTGCCATTTTATTTTACCTTCAGGTACAGAGAAAAAATTATCTGAAATCATTAAAAACTAAGTTACCTCTATTTTTGTTCAACTTGTTTTTATACCCTGCAGCTAAGGTGGGTCATCTGACAAGGAAAGGAAATAATGTATCGCTCACCTCCTTGCAACCTTGATTTCACGATTTCCTCCGGTTCCACTTAAAAGCCTGAACAATAAATTGACCCAACCCCAGCCCACACTACCTCCCACCATCCTTCCAAAGTTGGATTTATGTGCAGCTTTTATCTCACTGAAATACATCAAAATATTTTTTGAAGGAGAAGAGAAAGAAAAATATATAAAACTGAAAGATATTCCTCCTCTTAAAAGCTAAGTATTGGAAAAACACCATGGGTGAATATAACTGCTTCGACTAGTCCTTCCATTCCTAAACACTGCTTTCATTTTTAGGTTTTGCAGAAACTCCCTACATCTACAGCATGTTTGTTTTGGATTGTCCTGGGGAATATGAAAAAGGTTTGTAGCTACTTGCACCAGAGCAGGTGGCTGGGCTGTTTTGGGAGAGCCTGTAGAGTCCAGAGCTAGTCTGGCACACAGAGGGTGAGCAGGGCTGCGGGGAATGATCCTGGAGCAGTAGTAGTGGCCACTATTTTTCATAAATGCCAAATTAAAACATTCTTCTCATCCCCTTTTTCTCTCAAGAAGGATAAGGACTATACTAATTTCAGAAGTTGTTAGAACGGTGATTTCTGAAAATCACAGAATGGTTTGGTTTGGAAGGGACCTTTGAAGATTACCTAGTCCAAACCCACGGCAGGGACATCTTTGAGTAGCATCAGGTTGCTCAAAGCCCCATCCAACCTGGCCTTGAACACTTCCATGGATGGGGCATCGACATCATCTCTAGGCAACCTGTTCCAGCATCTCACTAACCTCTTCATAAGAAAAATTCTTCCTTACATCAAATTTAAATCTACCCTCTTCCAGTTTAAAATGATCATCCCTTACCTCATGACTACAAGCCTTGGCAAAAAGTCTCCCTCGTCCATCTTTAAAAGTCCCCTTTCAGTACCGAAAGGCTGCACTAAGGTCTCCCTGGAGTCTTCTCTTCTCCAGGCTGAACAACCCCAACTCCCATCCCTGTCCTCACAGCAGAGGGGCCCAAGGCCTCGCATCATTCCTGTGGCCTCCTGTGGACCCGCTTCAGTTCCATTACCTTGACAAAACTGAGACATCACATTCCCAAATTCAGCTCTGCAGCACGAGGTGTATCGAAGCGCAGTGCTTAGTTTTATGCAATTGACTTTCACAGCTACATCTATTAATCACAGATAAGGAAAAAAACTTCCTAGCAACAGTCCAAACAACTGAACTGCAAAGACTAGTGAAACCACAGAGATCCTAAAATGAAAGCTACTTCCAATCTCACGGAAAGCATTCACTTCACTGCCTCAAAGAAGAACGGTACTGTTAGTGTGCACCAAATCACAGGATAGATGTGACAGTGAACAGTAGTTATAATTGACAGGTAAAAACACGTATTGGTAAGAGTGACGTATCTCAGAGTCGCTCAGATTCATGTTTTCCCTGAGAGAAAAATAAATCAATCCATCAGAACATAACCACGCTCTCTTGCTCTTTATTCTTTACCTTCAGTTCAGATCCATCATTCCCACCAGCATCAACTGCAGCCGTACCCATGTGTGATGGGGTGCACAGACCCCACCACACACCAGGTTTCCTTGGTTGTTAAGTACTAAACAGGGAGTACGCTGGCACAGTAAGTGTTTTACAGCTCAGACTGTTAGCAACGTATCACATAAGGCTCATGAAAGGAAGGTGCCACCCTGTTGTAACCTGAGGATGTGGATATTACCATACCCAGAAGGGGTTTGCAGCCCTCTTCATACCAACCTCCTAACTACTGTTCAGACCTCTACTGTGCCACAGCACTACATCATTTTTCCATTATATTTAAGACCCAAATTTGTGAACATTAATGCATCAAAGACAGCTTTGATCTGTCTGATATTTATTTTCTAATCAAACAGGATGCAGACAGCTCATTCACATTAT
The DNA here is from genome assembly GCF_000710305.1 of Buceros rhinoceros silvestris. NCBI lineage: Eukaryota > Metazoa > Chordata > Aves > Bucerotiformes > Bucerotidae > Buceros > Buceros rhinoceros. The sequence goes on from NW_010433133.1 coordinate 41,244, forward strand.
CCTACAATACCTGATAAACAGCCTCACTAGCTTCCTTGCCAACCCTGAGTAAAGTTTCTGCTGTAATGACTCCAGTTAATGCCACGCAACAGATCTGAAACAGAGCAGAGAGAACTTGTTTCTCAATTTTAACAAGCACTAATCTCTAAAGAAAAGAATAGTTGTTGGGGGGTGGAAGAATGTGACCATTTCATTTGCTGTAGAAAATAACAGGCTGCAATATGCGAGACCCTCAACGCTTTCATACTTTTGACCTCTTCTGGACACAGGTTCAGTGCTGGATTCACTTCAGTCCAAACTCTTTGATTTGTCAGAGCTGGACTTAAGCCCCAATTCTTTGTCCAGGATTCTCTGCATTGCACTGATATCCCAACTACAACCACTGCCAGTGTAGCTGTATCATCAGCCAAAGCTTTACCATCAGCTTGCGCAGGCCTACCATGGCCACCACGTAAGCCTAGCCCAATGTACAGACCTTCTCGCTGTTTGTCTGCATGCAAAAACTTCTCAGCTTTTATGTTGCTGGTGAGGGAAGCTGTAGATGACCTCTTGCTGCTGCAGAGAGTTTCTAAATGTAAGCCTGTGGAAACAGAACTGGTGTTTATGAGACAACTTTATCAGGAAATAAGATGACTTTAAAGGAGGAGGAGTTCACTGTCCTGCTGTATGTGTGTGTGTTGGTAAAGCCTGTCCTGTGTTAGCTAATATCTGCCTGACAGAAGGCAATTATGCCATATGTAGTGCAACAGCAACAGGATGAGAAAGCCGCTCTCAAGAGCCATCTGTCAAGATCCCACCTCCCACCAAAGAGGGCAGAGGACAGGTAGTGGCTTGTTTGATTTGGTCAGTCGGCAAGCAGGAACACTGACCCCTGATGCCAGGCAGCGAAGCAGAAGCAGCTGGCATGTTTTGGCTAACGCAGGCTCTCCTGGCAGTTCTCTAGTGTCCTTCCATTGGTCCTTCACAGTCATCCCAACCCCACACAGCAGTTACTGTTGTAGAAGTATTATCTAGTGCTCAGTGCACAAACCACCAAGCACATTCGTGTCTATTATGTGTAAAACACAATGTTTATCTATGATTTCTACCTCGAGTGAGGCAGCTCAGGGTTTCTTCTGAGACGGTCTCTGGTTTTAGTGCCTGCAGACCTGTACCCAGTAAGGTTTGCCCACTTCACTAGTTTTCTGGGAAGGCATAGTTGCAGCTTTAGATAAAAGATGTCACAGAATTAACTGAGGGAACCCAACTTCAGGGCTCTCCAGCAGTTTCAGTTGGGAAAAAATATCTTTACTGCAAAATTCATTGAGAGCTTCTCAATTCACCAGAAGGGGCACCGCTTTGCATGACTATGATGCAAACTCACAACTCTGTTTCCATGGATCTCTTAATTTCCTGAGCCATTACTGGCTAATGTTCAATTTGCAAGTCAGGGACATCATATTATCATGAGAAAGGCGGCAGGTTTCACCAGGCAGCAAGTGGGAGCATGAATGATGTAGTTCTGAAGTGTTCTTGTCAGGTACAGAAGCTACGTTAAGACACTTTCCATTATACTAATTTCTCTCATACATTTAGCAACATGATTTTCTAACACAATACCAGAATAATAAAAGTAATTTTTATGAAACACTCCCTCCCACAAATGGCATGTAAGTTTGGCTCCTCTTTCTACAAAGATCTGTTACTGCCTGGTTCAGAAGTTAAAGGGTTCTTTACACTGATATTGATGTCACCTGTGTCTGAAGAGGGAAGAATTTGGGGAGGAGGAGGAAAGAAGCCTACTAAGGAGATCTAGAGACTTCTTCCCTGGGAACACGTGTGCTTGCGTTGCAGCCCAATGCATTTCAAAAACAAGATCAGTGCTCTCTAGCATTATCCTCACATAGCTATAAATACCAGGAGTAGAAAAAAGGGATTTTTCAAGTATCTTTAAGAGCTCCCCTATCACTATCTGTATTTTCAGTACCAAAGGCCAAATTCAGAAATATCACTGACACTAGGAACTTTGCATGACTGGTTTCTGAACATTCAATTCAAACAGCCGTTAATTTGCAAGCTTAATGTTTCCTGTAACACTAACCAGTCAGGAGCTTTGCTGAAGAACACGAGTGCAAGGTCTCCCCCTTTGCCTCCCCCTCTCAGACATCTAGCCTTACGTGCTCCAGCACAGCAGTGGCTTGTCACGCCTCATTCCCGTCCCACTGGGAAGGATCACAGCGCCTCCTTTCCTCCCATCCTCTCTCGCTTTGTGTTTTCCACAGTGCCAGGAGCCCTGTTGGGTGCTGCCCTCTTCTGAGCCTTTCACTCCTTCATCCTGCACACCCGTGTACTCATCCTGTCTGCTTTTGTGGGGGGAAATCACTGGGGTACCAAAAGCAGGGCTCTGTGGGGAGTTTTTTTGCCCCATCTCTATCCCCTTGTTCCCTCAAATAAAGCTGCACCAGTTCAACTGCTTTTGCTGGTAAAGAAAGTAGAAAGGCACATTTCCTGGCTTTTACTTCAGACCATTTCACAGATATTTAGAAGAACAGACCCACACAAACCCAGCTGAACAAGCTCCCTGCCACCCAGTGGGGCTGTGATAGCATGTGCTGAGCTCCATGGGGCTGGTGGGAAGAACAAACAGAAATCAGTACCTGTAAAACACCTTTCAGCAGCCACTAACTAGAGTTTTGCTTTAGGGTGGTAACAAAGAAAAAGGCTCCTTGGTCTCTTGGTAATGTGTCAGAGATCCCTGGCACCCAAACCTCAAATTTGCAGTAGCTTTCTGCTCCCTGGTCAAAGTACATACCTACTAGCAGAGAATTGCCAATATCTAGTCACAGGCTTTCTCCACACCACGTGCCCTCAGCAGAAAGCACCATTATCCCCCATTCAAGTGCTAGTATCACACAGCAGCAGCCACCGGTTCTGACCGTTCTGTCCTGGTTTTTTTTTCCCTCCCTGGTAAACCACTCCCTCATTGCGGCAGTCCAAGACTAACACCTCTTTGCAGTTCACCTCCAGCATCTGGAAGAGACGAGCAGCTTTTCCCAACAAATACGGAACAGCAATGGACAGGCTGCTGCCATGGTGGCAAGAGGACTTCATTGTCTCTAGGGTCACTGACTGGGTTTTACATCATTTTTACTGGCATTGAGAGAGGCAACTTTTCAGCAACAGGTGTTTACATCAAGCCATTTGTTAAAAGAGAAAAAAGATCAAGTCTGATGTTTCTTATCCTTGGCTTGTTTTCTAGATCACCAGCATGATATCTCAGGTTATCTCTACCTATTGTGGTATTATCAGTCCAACTTGTAGGACATATACGCACATACAACACATCTATTTCCTGTAACATTTTTCCTAGCTAAAGCTTCCACGCTTATCATTTTACATCAACTTAACCCAAGTTGCATGGAAAGCAATTCAAATTCAGAGGACATTGGTTTGCTTTACACCCACACCCCCACACCCCAAATAAACTCTGAAGTTTAGAAATAAGGATTCTATTCTTTTAAACATTTAAATTTTATTAGTTTTTAAGAACTTGAGCACTGAATAAATAGCGTATGAAGAGAACAGCAACAAAAGTGCACAGATCCTGAGTGCAGAAGGTGGGATTTACTCCTGAAACCATGCTTAGTTATTAATCAGTAATGAAAAGCAGTGTAAAACCAAAAAAACGGGAAAAAATGGCTGCTTATCTCAGAATTCCACCAGGGAAGTTACTTCATCTTCCTCTATATCCACTATTTTCCACAGCAAGAGATTTTTTTTTTTTTTTGGCCAATTCCCTTTCCTGTTAGCAGTCTCCACGCTTGGAGCTTCTTCGTGATGCATCACAGAAACAGCTCCACAGCCTGGGGATCTTACCCAGGGCCTCAACAACAGCCAGCCTGGATAAAGGCTTGAAAAATAAGTTCGAAAAATAAGAGTGAGACAAAAGGAACCACTGGGTTTTGAATCTCATTTCTAAACCAGCCTTGTTGTTTTGGGTACTGGTTTCTAGCTGTTGACTAGGTTGATGTTTAGTGGTGGCAGCTGGAATCAGCAGCGTGGCCACTGTGCAGTGGTTCA